>NW_008678923.1:0-1468 GCF_000695815.1 Acanthisitta chloris
CTTTTTATTGCTCGTGGGGCTGGAGCTGGCTGCTCAGGGGGTTGCAAGGCTGAGGCTGCCCTAGGTACATGGTGATGGGAGTGGAGAAGGCTGCGTTCCTCTGGAAGGGACGATCTCTGCTGCAGAAGCTGGTGACACCCTGAAGAGGAGAGAAGTGGAGAGGTCACTGTCATAGCCAAGACCCTTGGGGTGCTGGCAGGACAGGTACTGGGGGGCTTACTGGCAGCCTGTGGGCTTGCTCCAGCCAGAAGCTGCTTGGCTGCTCTGTGCAGTAGTTGTGGAGCTGCAGGTAGAAGCAAAGTGACAGGGGGGACAGCACATTCGGGGGTTCAGGAGCCTTGCAGCCTCTCTGCAGGGTGCTGCAAACTGAGGAGAGCTGTCTCCTGCCTCTACCTGGGTGATGGGCATGGATGTGAACTGGCAGCCTGTAGTGCAGTAGTCCTGGTGTGTGGAGATAGACTTCATGGGCATCGGGGCAGCACTGAGCTCCTCCTGCATTACCTTCCTGCAATCAGAGCAGACCCTGCACCCCTCAGCTCTGGGATCCCCCCCACACTGGGTCCCCTCCTCCAGGACATGGCCCTAGGGGTGGGTGTCACGAGGGGGGGTGCAGGCTTGCCTGTATTTCTGGTAGAGCATGGACTCCAGCAGAGTCTTCCGCTGCCCTTCAGTGAGGAAGGTGCCATCAGTGACCCAGCTAAGATTCCCCTCACAGCCTCTTTGCGGGGCACATGGCTCAGGGGGGCTCAGTCTCACCTTGCTGCAGCAGCAGGGCACTGGGCAGAGGTTGGTAGGTGTCCTTCGTGGTCAACGAGGAGAGGAGCTCATGGACTGGCAACCCATGGAGACCATGCTGGTGAGTGAAGTCCTCACTGCCCAGTTCCTGTCTGGGCCCAGAGTCCAGGTGTTTCTTGGTGCTCTGGGGATGGATGGTGGGGCTTGTGGAAATGGGGAGGAGCCCACCCTGCAGTGCTCCATGCCTGCTTCTGGGTTTTAGGCTTTTGACAACCCCAAAGTCATAAGCTGCAAAAACAGTCCTGCCAGCCAGTTCCCTGGGAAAGCCTTGCTTGCCCAAGCAGGCATCTCACATCCCTGTGATGGGCTGCGACACGCACCTTCTGCCCCCCAGCAGCCAGCTTCCATCTCCCCTCCCAGAGCCTCACTGTTACTCCCCACGTGCCTTCCTATGTATTTTGTGCTATTGAATTTCATCCCCTTTCCATCCCTCTGGGCTCAAGGCCATCTGGGAAGCTCTGCCTCAGCCAAGGGTGGCTATTTAAAGAGAGGGGTCTGCCCAGGAGTGAGATCAGCATGTGGCACGTGTTGGGGCTGGTTTTGAGGGGCATTTTCCCTTGTGGAGTTACCTCCTTCTGCCAGCTGGGGATCGAGCAGCTCCTTTGGGACACCGACTGGCTGGGCTGCTCTGCTGGCACCATCAGGCAGGTGGGCAGCTCCGGCACTGCAACAG
>NW_008678923.1:1815-2131 GCF_000695815.1 Acanthisitta chloris
TTGGCTCATCAGACCCACCCTGCAGGTGAGAACTAGTGCTGAAGAAAGGCAGTGGGACACACCCTTCAGCCTCCCCATTGCCCAGCATGTCTCCAGCACCCATCAGCATGGGAAGGGCTCTGAGGCCAGGGACCCCGTGTCCCCTGGTGTCATCCCCAAATGGGGGCACGGGACTCCTCTCCCTTTGGGGGATAGAAGCAGCACCTGCTGCTGGATCTGTGCTTCGGAGGAGTCTCCCCCTCCATAACTCCCTTCTGCCCCCTTGACCTTCCGCAGCGACATCCCTCCCACCGTCTCCAGCCCAGGCTGTGTCCCC
>NW_008678924.1:0-204 GCF_000695815.1 Acanthisitta chloris
CCCAGAGCCCTCCCTCGGCAGGTCTAGCTAAGGCAGAAACAGAGACACGAACAGCACTCACAATGGAGCTCCCTCTCCTCGTCGGTGTCTGCCAAGGCTGCACCAAACTGGGCTGGAGCCTAAAGGAGAGACAGGGGGTTAACGCGGGGCAGCGCGGAGCGGGCAGCGCCCCCAAGCAGCGCTTCCTCCGCCCGGCCGGGGCAG
>NW_008678925.1:0-542 GCF_000695815.1 Acanthisitta chloris
TTAAGGTCCTTCTAACACAAACCATTCCAGGATTCTATGAATTCCTTTACTGGAAAACTCTGACCATTGTCCTTCCTCCCACCTCGGGGTAACAGACAGGATATCACAGCTGGCAGGGAATTAGTACAGGCACATTCCATAATTTGCCTTATAGAACCCTCTGGAAAGCCCTGGAGCTTTTCCTCATGTCCATGTATCTCTTCCCAAGGCCAAACAAAAGAGTTTTGGTGGTTGCAATTTTTTCCTGGTGGAGGATGAGAGGTTTGTTCTTTCAAACAGTCTCCAGGAAGGCAGTTTTACTGGGATTTAAATCTCCCATGGAAGGTTTGGGCTTGTTCCATAAAGTTACTGATCTTGGGAGAGAAGGAGATCATGCAATCATGGAATTGTTTGGATTGAAAGGACCTTAAAGATCATCTGTTCCCAACCCTGCCATGGGCAGGGACAACTTCTACTAGCCTAGATTGCTCCAAGCCCCATCCAACCTGGCCTGGAACACGCCCAGGGATGGAGCAGCCACAGCTTCTCTGGGAAACCTATGC
>NW_008678925.1:1154-1773 GCF_000695815.1 Acanthisitta chloris
CAGCCACAGCTTCTCTGGGCAACCTATGCCAGTGTCTCACCACCCTCCCAGGGATGTATTCCTTCCCAATATCCCATCTAACCCTGTCCTCTGGCAGTGGAAAATCATTCCCTGTGTCCTGGTCCTCCAGGTCTGTGTCTCAAGTCCCTCTGCAGCTCTCTTGGAGTCTCTGGCTGAAGCTTTGGAGATGTTTCCTCTCAAATCTCAAGTGTCTGGAAAGCTTCACATCCCTCTATTATCTCTGTCCTTTCACTTGTTTTTCCAGGACTGGGAGCTGCCAGGAGCTGTTCCCTTCCAGCAGAGACCCCAGAGCATCAGGACCACCCACTGCAGTGACCATCAGCTCTTCCCAGAAAGCAATTAAAGGCAATTTTCTCGAAAGTGCTTTGCCCCCAAGTCTGAGGCTACCTCAGCTCCATACACTCATATTTCTGCTACAAACAGAGCTATATTTAAAGATCTCTCTGAAACACTTTTCCTTCTATTTATTCCCTAGTGCTCCCACTGCTTGGCATTTCCTGTAAGGAGCACAGGGACTTTGGCACTGCTAAAAAAACCTCAATGCAAAAAGGCACCTGGAGCAGTGGTGACGCCAGCACTGAGCTCCAGTTCCAGCACT
>NW_008678926.1:0-3199 GCF_000695815.1 Acanthisitta chloris
TCTATGATTCTATGATTTATCTGAGGGGTAAAAATAATCCTGGGTACAGCAAGTCTCTGCAAGATTTCTCTGCAGTCTTCTCACGTCCTATTTGCTGTTGCTCCAGAAATGAAAACTTTTACAAACAAGTACGATGATAATAAACCCAGTGGGACAGAAGGAATGCCAGGGAAAACAGATCTAGTTTTAAGTTATAAATTGTCAACAAACTTTTTTTTTTTTTACATTGCTCAGAAAAAAAACCCTTCAAAAACAACCATATACTCAAAACATGAGAAAAAGCACAGAAACACTATCTTCAGGAATATAAACCCTGCTGTACTATCACAGGACACTTAGCCAATACTTGCAAGGAAATGCAAATTACATCTGTAGTAAAACCTTATGAAAAATGCAGTTTTTCACAGCATGTTTACACTTTGTTATTCCCTTAATCATGTATAAAAAATCACATGATGTTCAGTGCTTCATATCCACAAAGCCCTTGATTCAGGAAATGGTAGGGGTACATCACTAAGTTCAACAAATACTGATTTTCTCCCACCAGTTGAGAAAATCTCCTCTTTTACCACTACCAATGCTGGTTTTGCATTTGTATATTTACCTATTCAAAAGTCTTTAGCTTGCATAAAAAAGAGAGGCAACAATACCTCTTGTAATTGTATCTCTTTCTTCTTAGCTGATAAATTCAAGTGTTTTTCCAACAAACTGTAGTTCTTCTCTGTCTCTTTATCAAACTTCTTTTTTTCCTCCTAGACACAGAAACAAAGCAGCAATCACTTCTATATAGAAATGTAAGAAAAGCCTCCTCCTTTCTTCTTTTAAAACTAGTAATCAGAAACAAACAAGAAAAGACTGTCATAGCTCCAATAACTAAAGTATATTTTCATCACATTCTAGAAACTAATGTAAAGGCTAACTTGAAATGAAAACCCATTGCATCATTATGTTGTAGCTTAGCACACAGATGTTGGTATCATCTAAGATAAAAAAAGCAAAAAAAACCCCAAATTCTTCTTGATTTATTATTATTTTCAGGGATCATCCACACCACCTTGTTTTGGACTAAAGGGCTTCAATGGAAATATCAGTTTCACTGAAAAAAATAATGTTATAAAACCCCCAGGGAAAAGTTCCAACAGTTCAAAACCCAAAGCAAATACATCTCCAAATTCCATAGGATTTCTTGATTTTAAAGCTACACAACAACCTCTGTGGTGAATCCTGGTTTCTACCAGAGTTTTATTGAGCACATGACAAAAAGAAAAGACTTTTTAAAGTAAAGTAAAATGTCCATAAAACATAAAATTACACTAGCAAAACGCTCACAGACACAAATGAGTATCATTTGCACATGCAATTCCATTTCGCTGACCACCAAAAACAATGTATTGGAAGAGGAACAGTCATAAAATGCTTCTAGGAAATCTGAGTTCCTGGATCTAATTCAGTAGAAGACATTGCAAAGCAAATTGTTTCCTAATTCAGTGTGTTGAGACCTTATCACCCTCTGCAACTCCCTGACAGGAGGTTGGAGTCAGGTGGGGGTTGGTCTCTGCTCCCAGGCAACCAGCAGCAGGACAAGAGGGCACAGACTCAAGTTCTGCCAGGGGAGGGTTAGGTTGGATGTTAGGAGGAGATTTTTTACAGAGAGAGTGCTCAGGCATTGGAATGTGCTGCCCAGGGAGGTGGTGGATTCACCATCCCTGGAGGTTTTCAAGCTGAGACTGGATGTGGCACTTAGTGCCATGGTCTAGTGACCACAGTGGGCTTGGACTCGGTGATCTTTGATGTCTCTTCCAACCTGGCTGATTCTATGATGAATTCAGCCAACCAGTTTTGAAGCAATTTTGATCTATCTCAATGTAATTGAAAAGAACCTAAAATAAGTCAAATCAAGTGCTTAATTACATATTCAAGAACTGAGAGATTTACTCATCAGAATGATACAGGTTCAATTAAAATATTGTTCCATCATCTGTCAAATTGGAATTTCACTTAAACATGTTCTACCCAACATCCTGGTTATACTTGCTCTTCTTTTTCTTCTTAACTTTTGATTTTTGGCAATAGTACATAAGCTATAAGTGATACTCATTTTTGTTCCCTGAACATTCTGAAGATGGTATTGTATTAAAGAGGGCATGGAACCTGTTTAGACTTTCTTCTCAGCAAGAGCTTTTACTCAAAATGCTGGTTATTTTTTTCACCATTTTCTCCATTATGGGTCTAAGAACTTCCTTTAATGAAGGAGCCACAATACTTGTTATCAGCTGAGAAGCTCTAAGATATGCACTGATATGTATCAGTGTGGTTAGAGATAAAATCTCCAGGAACTAGGAAGAAAGTAGAGTGAGGTGAAGAGGTTGGATCTTTGTAATTCGGTTAGCAAAAATTCCATTGATCTGGTGAACATTTGAGTGCTGCCAGAAAAAAAAAAGAGAGTGCTCTTAACTTATTAGTAGGCAAAGCCAGAAACTTTACCCATGTAGTTTCAGCTTTTATTTGGTAATGGTCGAGTGTAAATCTCTCCTAAAGAAAATACTACACAATGTTCCAGATATGTTTCACTACTAGATGCCATAACTTAGTTTTCAGAGCTATATTTCCAGTCACTGGTCTGATTATATGGAATAAATAATCAGTTAACAGTATTCCAAGAGCTAAATATTTTTAGAGGATTTTCATTTCAATGCAACATGATTATGTAAGATTCTTCTATTTAAAGGTCATTGAGAATTCTGTTGGAAAAAAAATAAAAAAGACCTTCAGCTTTCCAGAAACAGTATGCAGGAACACAAGGAATGAAATGAGAGATGTCAACTATGTGAATCTAACTTGTGTTAGAAACATCAGGGACAGAATTCTGAGTAGGAAATAAGTGAAGATATGAGATAATTTAAAGCATTAAAATTCTCACCCGAAAAACAGCAAAAATACTGTTGAAATAATCCATTCATTCCACAGCTGCTTCTATGACAACAAATTACATTTAGAACCAATTCTCTTTTTCCTTGGAAGGGTCCCTATATTCCAGACCAAGTTCTTATTTTATGTTGGTTATGTCATCTAATATATTTCTCATAAGTCCATAAAAATCACACAAAGCTCATTGTGCTGTTAAACTGAAATGATTTATGATCAGCAGAGAATTTCCAATTCATGAACACTGAAATCAGATGCAGAACATGTTAACCTT
>NW_008678926.1:3224-12884 GCF_000695815.1 Acanthisitta chloris
AGTTCTCTTCAATGTTGTCTTAGCTCTTAAATATCACTGGAGATGAAGTCATGAAATTATAAAATAAAACACAGGCAGGTGGTTGGGAAATGTATCAACTGAATTTTGCAACAGAAAACTGTAATAAATAGCTGGTTCGGGGCTTTTTTCTCCTTTCCTGGCCTTGTTATTTTTTACTAAGCTTTTAAATCTCTCACTGCAAGAAGGAAGTATGTTGTCTTAGCTCTTAAATATCACTGGAGATGAAGTCATGAAATTATAAAATAAAACACAGGCAGGTGGTTGGGAAATGTATCAACTGAATTTTGCAACAGAAAACTGTAATAAATAGCTGGTTCGGGGCTTTTTTCTCCTTTCCTGGCCTTGTTATTTTTTACTAAGCTTTTAAATCT
This sequence comes from Acanthisitta chloris, assembly GCF_000695815.1. NCBI lineage: Eukaryota > Metazoa > Chordata > Aves > Passeriformes > Acanthisittidae > Acanthisitta > Acanthisitta chloris. The sequence goes on from NW_008678926.1 coordinate 3,617, forward strand.
CTCACTGCAAGAAGGAAGTAGACAGGTACAAAGAGGTTAAATTTGTCCTTGTTACTCTTATCCAAAGCTAATCTGCATTTAATTCATGGAGTTTACTTTAGCTTTTTTTAAATACACACAACTTAGTAACAATCTTTTAAAAAAATGACCAAATACTTTCACCAAAGAAATACTTGGAATGAGATCATCTTCAGCCTCTCCATCCCTATTATTCTACTCATATAGAGACAATTTATTCAAAACCAAAATAGTAAAATAAAGGCAATTTTCACTTTGCAGGTGGCAAAAATGCAGTTAAAAGCATATGGATGACCAAGCTCCTTTAGGCAGTTAATATTTTTCAGCCTTTGATTGTGCAACTGCAAGCAAATACAAAGCAGAACAGGGTTACCCATTAAGGAGGGGGAAGGCTGTTAGCAGGACTGCTCCTATTCCAGGCAGAAGAGATAAGGGAGGGGAGGAGGAGAAGGAAGGGAGAGAACACATTATTCTCTTCTTGAAACATTCCATTTGTTTCTGAAGCAAGTTCTCAAGTTAGGAAAGAAACAAAGTGTGAATACATGAAACACAAACAACAGTTTCTGCTAATGACTTATCATTACTGCATTGCAATCCAAGTAGAGAAATGAAACAAACTTATAAAGGCAACAAGGGACAAACCTTTACAGCTCCTAGCTGCTCTTTCCTAAATCTTTCCAAAGGTTTGATCAGAGTTTCAGTAACACTGAGTGCCTAAAGAGAAAAAAGCATGGGTTAGGTTTCCATAGCCAGACTAACAAGTCACTTTAGCATCAGCAACATCAAGAAAAAAAGTAAGCAAGCAAGCTCTGGGGTAAAATAACAGAGAAGCATGCAAGTTAGGAGTCCTAACTCCAAAAAATCATAATTCCAGTTCATTCAAGCTTTCAACATTTCTATCTCTTATTTTAATCCACTCTCAGGAATGCTAAATCGAAAACAAATGCAGAAATGGCAGAAATTTCCAGGTTGCAGCCAAACTGCAACTACTTTCTTTGTGCCAGCCTTGCAGGTCAGGTTTACTGTCTCAATGACTGAACACCAGAATGAGATAGAGGACAAAAAAAAAATTCTTCCTTTGGGACACAGACATTTCTGCAACAAGAAGCACTACAAACAACTGCAGAATAGACTACTCAGTAGCAAACAATTGTCTTTTAAAATACAGTTTAAGGCACTAGACATTGATATATATTTCCAAATATTTACATGAAGTACATCAAGAAGAGCTTAAGTTAACCTAAGTCATAAAATCAAGAAGTGCAAAGTCAATAAACAAAAGGTTCAGTTGACTGGGTGAGCATCCACCAGTGCATTTGTGATATGCAGCATCATAGCCATACTAAAGGGAAAGAAAAAGGACAGAGTATTCCATCATGAGACAGAAAACTGTAGCTTGTTAGCTCTGGCCAGCAAATACAGCTTCTAGTTCACATGAAATTTCACTGAAGATGGAGCAGGGTTAAGTTTGGTGCAAACAAGACATAAAATTTTAAAAAATGTTTGAAATTTCAGGAAAGGTTGGAACTTTTTGAACACAACAGCAGCATGAAAAGATGGCAAGAGCATTGGAGGTGTGGGGGAGTAGGTGGGATCCTTTTGGTCTCACTCCTAAGGCAGAACCACAGACAAAATCATGCCCAGGACTGGGCTAAGATCATAGAATCATCAAGGATGGAGGAGACCTCCAAGATCAAGTCCAACCATTACCCTGTCACTGCTGTAACCCTAAAATCATATCCTCCAGTGTCAGATCCAGACACCTCTTAAACACTTCCAGGAGTGATGACTCCACCACCATCCTGAGCAATCTATTCCAGTGCCTGACCACCCTAACAATGAAAAAGTTTATTATGTAGTAATCAGGAGTTCAGACTGAGCTCTCTGGAGATACAACAGAAGACTTTCTCTCTCTCTCTCTCCCCCCCCCTTCTCTTCATAGGTGAAAAGTTTCAGATGAAACATGGCAGGCTTAAACCAGCCTTCTGGAACACTTCTGAAAAATTCTTATCATAAAACACATGCAGGATGTACTAGAGATCTGGCACAGAACAGATCTGAACAGCTCTGTCTGCTCCCACCCATCCCTGGAGCCACACAAGGATTACTGTGGGAGTCATCCTGCCAATTCACTGTAACCAAAGCAACCCACATTTTTCAACAGCCACAACAGCACACTAACCTGGAGCTAACAGGAAACCCAAATATCTGGCAAGTCTGGGCCAAACTGTGTGTTGCACAGTCATCCATGTAACAGCTACATCCTAACTTCAGAGCACTAGTTCTAGTGGCCCAAACCTTTTCTTTCTGCATCCATTTCCTGATTTTGATTTTAAAAAAAACACCTTAAAGCATCCTGCAGTGCACCCTTAGTGGGAGCAAGAGTCAAAGGAAACATGACAGTTTTGTCCTTCAAAACATACAGCAACACTGGGCTAACCATGACATAGAAGATCCTTGGTGGAGGGTGGGGAAGGACAACAAAGCAACTTCTGCCAAGCCTCCAGCCCAGCAAAGAGAGATCCTGAAAAGTTCATGCCAAGGCTTTGTGAATGCTCTTGGCAGCAGGAGAATCATTCATTCCCTCCACTCCCACCAAAAGAGGACAGCCAAACACCCCAAACAGGAGCTGGCTGTGGTTCTAGGAAGGTTTTAACCCACCTAGCAGCCCATGAAACATGTATCCTAACTACTCAAGCATTTACCAAGAGACTTCCAGGGCAGTTTTTAGGATGCTTAGATTTTTCAAATTTTGTCAGGCTTCCAAAACTTTCCTGAAAATTCTTAGGGGCTGAAAGAATACAGTAATTTGGATTTATAAATTGGATCAAGCAGCAAAAAGTTCTCAGGACACAGCAGAAGCACCTGAGGACTGAAAGATTTCTTTGCTGGCTACAGGAATTCTCAAGTCAGAGTGGAGATCTGCTCATGGAAACCACAGAACAGTCCTTCTATACTGGAAAACTAAGAAGTTTAAATTGTTTTTGCCAGTTACACCTATATCAAAGTGAGGGAGAAAGCCTCCTTAGAAGAAAACTTAGAGAGGACAACACTATCTGCCAAGAGGTAGAGAACCACAGTTACTGGAATCATTTAAAGCATTTAAAGGTTACAACTGAGCACTCAAATGGTCAGAAGGCTATAAATAAATAACAACAAGTTGCTTATTATTTGTTTGAACTTTTACACAAAAACGTTGTGTATTCAATGTATGCTGAACACAGAGCCTAAGTCAAACAAAACCATAGGACCTTGGTGTAACAAAGGGGAGGGCAGGGGGGAAGGAGAACATCCACAGAGAGGCCTGTGCTTTATAACCCAGCAGGGCTGACTGTAAATCATTTGGTCTGCTACTCCTGTGCAGTATTAACCATGGGAACCACTACAGGAATGTGTTTGAAGCAGAAAATAATCTTTAAATCAAAATGGGATGTTCTCTTCAGCAGCTGCCAACAAACAGATTCCACTGCTGCCAATAACTCTTTCACTAAAAGAAACACAAGCTGTGGAGGACCAGACATGAGCATATTTTGTCTCAGACATTCCGACTGTGATGACAGGTAGTTTCACTAAACACAAGCTGGGGAGGACCAGACATGAGCATATTTTGTCTCAGACATTCCGACTGTGATGACAGGTAGGATGTGATCAGAGCAGAGGGTCCTGTGGAGGTGGGGCAGCATGTTTTGAGCCAAATTCCTGCTTCATCTGGAGACTCCTGCTCAGCCTCTCCCCCTGACTTACTCCCTGGAGGAGGCTGGAAAGGTCTGTACACACGTGAATGGAATGGCATGAAAAATCTAGTTTGCATAAGAGGCTGCACCAGGTTACCTATAAAAGGGAGAGGATCAGGTGTCCTCTCTCTCTCTCTTTCCCCTCTTTGCCTTTCACTCTCATGCTTTGCCCCAACTCTGGAACATCCAAGTGGCAGGACCAATGTGGGACCTAAGGGCTGGTGATTTTCTGTGCTACCTCTCTCCCTTTTCTCTCTCTATTTCTCTCTCTCCCTGTGTTTGCTTTTGCACAGCACAGCTATCATACCTTACCTCTGTGCTCTTCACTGAAGTTTGTTGTGGGAGTGGGGAGACTGAAAAGTGATGGTGTGGCTTGTGAACAGCATCTTTGAATACTGTTTTGTGGTTTGCTCGCCAGAACCTTTGGCTGTGTGTTGTGGTTTGTTACCCTGCACCTTTGGCTGTGTGTTGTGGTTTGTTACCCTGCACCTTTGGCTGTGTGTTGTGGTTTGTTGCCCTGCACCTTTGGCTGTGTGTTGTGGTGTGTGAGCAGCAGCTTTGGTTGTGTGTTGTGGCTAGTTAGCCTGAGCCTTTGGCTGTGTGTTGTGGTTTGTTCACCAGAACCTTTGATTGTGTTGTGGTTTGTTGCCCTGCACCTTTGGCTGTGTGTTGTGGCTTGTGAGCAGCAGCTTTGGTTGTGTCTTGTGGCTAGTTACTCTGCACCTTTGGTTGTGTTGTGGCTTGTTAGCCTGAGCCTTTGGTTGGGTGTTGCAGGTTGTTAGCCTGAGCCTTTGGTTTTGTGTTTTGGGTTGTTAGCCAGCACTTTTGGTTGTGTGTTGTGCCTTTAAGAGGTTCACTGTGGGAATTGAGAAGTTACTGGTTTGTACTGTATTGTACAAATTAAGAGTTTGTTATCCTCCACTGCTGTGCAGGTCCTTGTATCTACTTCAGAGCTTGTTTGCTAACACCTTTTGGGGCTAAATATTGGGTTGGATCCTGGAGTTATGGTGCCTGTACAATAAAGCTTAAAGTTCCCTGACAAATGGTCCTGTGTCTTTGTTCAGCCTGATGAGAATTGATAACAAACATCACAGCCCTACAGGTGGGTCATGACACAAACCTTCTTTCCTTCCAGAAAGACATTTCTCATTTCATGCAACTTAAACTTTTGTGAAGTGATGCATCCTCAGATGCCTTCAATACAGGTATTTATGATTTGTCACCCTCTTTGCTTTCTGTGCCTGGGTTAAACAACATGACTTTATTGTTTCTAGATGGAATGGGACTTTGTAGATCTTTGTCATTCTCATGGAGCTTCACACCAGGCCCATATATAAAAATACAAGGCTGGTAAATTTAACACTGACTAACAGAGCTGTTCTTCTGACTGGCAGAAATAAAAAATAGGTTCATTATTAAAATATGCCCAACACTAGAATCATAGAATTTTAGGGGCCGAAATGGACATTACATATCATCTAGTCCCAACCCCTGCCCTGGGCAGGGACACCTCTCACCAGAGCAGGTTGCTCAAGACTTTATCCAACCTGGCTGTGAACACTGCCAGGGTTGGGGCAGGTTAAATAGAGAGGAATTCCCACCATTTTCCAGTACTTTTCCAGTGCTTGCCATGGAAAGTTTATTTATATTTATTTATAGTACAAAAACATTATTTACACTACTACTCATTCTTAGCTTATTTATAACTTGGAAACTCAAGACAACTTTTTTATTTTTTTAAAGCATGGATAACAGACTAGTAAATAGGAAATAAAGTAAGGATTGCTTGAAAATATTTGCAATTATCACTTGCACCTTCCTTAAGAACTAAGACCATGTTAAAATGCAAAATTTCTACGAAAAGTTATATTAGGTGATCGAGTTAAATATTTATTAATATTTATTAATACAAAATTACATATTCTTTCCTTTTCTGACTTCAGTCTTGATTCCTAAACTAATTTCTATCTCTCTAGTTCTCTAATCCTGACAGATTATGATAGGAATGTACAATATCAAGGGCACAAAAAAAAAAATCCCTTTCTTTACTTTGCAGCTCTGACCTACCCAAAACTACTTGAACCAAAAAATATATTCAATTCTACAATCTGGCAGGCAAACTATGGCATCTAAGTCGTAAATGAATCAATATAAAGAGGTCAGATCTCAGGTAACAGTGTCTTAACCAGCTTTACCAATGTCAAAGTCTCAGGAATGCTGTAAGAAATGCTTGACCCAATGTGCACAACATTTCTCATACAGCCTGAAACTGCTCATGCTATTCCTCTTCTGTTTGCAGCACCTATGGAAAGGTCCAGGAAGTAACTTGACTTGAACACAAACCTGGCAACAGCAGCAATAAAATCATCATTGCCATCAGGAGATCACTGTATCCAGCATTTCCAACATCCTAAAGCAAACTTTCAACTTTGTGTATCCCTCCTTATTTCAGATGCCTTTACAAAGCTCAGCCTGCTCAGGAGGAGTAGTACAGAACAGTGATAATCTTGACTTTCCCAGCTTCATTTCTTTCAAAGAAATAGGTAACAGGCTGTAGATTAAGCGGCCCAAACAACATTTCCTAGTGCAGCCCACAAAGGCACAGACTAAATCCATTCACAAGCTCATTCACAGCTCTTGGATACTTAATCAGAGGAGTCAACAAGATCCAACAGGTCACTCACCACTCAGTGCCAGTGCACGAGATGACTCCATTTAGACTGGCACTTCTTACCTTCTCAGAGAAGGTGCTTAGGGAGAAACTGCTTCCCCAAACACCTCCTCCTGTGCACTGTACCCTGACAGATAGCACCATCCACCAGCATTCACTGCTCCTCATGCTCTCACTGTCCTGCCATAGGCTCTAAATTCCCTCTCCCTTTGCAGGAACACCCAGGCTTGGCTTGCAGAGGAGGAAGTCTCCTTGCATGGCCTGTAAAGCAGTAGCAATCCCCAAGGGCTCTCCCAGAAGTTCAGTTGAGTCCTTGTGGCTAGAAAAATAAATCTAGACCATCCTAAGTTAGACAAAACTGGGTTTACTTATTAGACAAATGCAGCACTGTCCTCCCAACCTTCATCCTACAAATGTCCTTAGACCTCAGCCTTTACTGGAAGCACTGGAAATTACACACTGCCCATCAACAACTCATGGTGAGGTCAATATGTACCCTGACTCTGCTCCAATTGGAATCTAAGCATTCTCCCATAAAAGACAGGTTCACTGAGAGAGAAAAAACATGAAGCCATAGACATAGACCTTCCTGGAGACTGCACAGTGACACAGAAGTGAGGAGTGCCCAACTCCCATCCCAGGAACTAGAATGCAGAATAGATGCCATACATAAAAGAGGTTTAGTTTCCCAGCATACCAGCTGGGAAGATTTATTTGTACCCAGGGCAGGATTGTTTTTTCCCTCAGCAAAGCTAAGGGGGAGACTGCCAGTCAGTAGGGCAAAGCTCATGAAACTGAGCAAGTGCCAAAGAAACTAGAGCTGGGAAGGAAGTTTTGCCTTACTGAGTGAAACAGAGAACACAGAAAGGAAGACATACCTAGCAGCAGTTCAATAACAATGTTGTTAACAGCGCTGCTAAATAAAGAAGTTTCCTTTCTAATAAAGAATTTTACCACCCACAGCTGCATTTCTACTTGCAGAGGATATAGCTCTTATGTGTTTTTCCTAAGAAATTACAACCTTCAACCTTATAAAAAAGGCAAATCTGATACCTCCAATGTGGAGGGAGAGAGAAATATATAAAAAATGTTATTTCCTCCAAAAAGCTTTCATACTTCTCATACTGATTTGCTACTGGAACTTCTCAAAGCATTAAGACCTATGCCTGAAACACTGTGTTATGAAACTTTGTAGATATAATTCCACAGCTGAGGATTCACATGTTACTTGTAAAGCCTTGATCTCTATTCTTTCTTTTTCCATTATTTGCTCCTACAGATGCATGAAAGTGCTCCCAGTTAGCTGCACAGCATGTCCTGCAGACACAATGCTGTGTCTCTCTAACCATCTCTCAGCACTGGGTTTGGATTTAACTGGAGCACTGATGATTGCAGACAGTACAACCCAAGGCTCATTTCTTCGTTTTCGAATCAAGTTTTCTTCTAGTACAATTGTCTGGATTTTCTCACTGCCCTAGAGCTTTCTCTGTAGCTTTACAACCTTATTTACTAAAGCTATCTAACAGTCCTGTCTTCTGAATAAGCAAATTCCTATGAAATACATTCCATTATAAAGAGAAATATACTACAAAGCCATAAATATTACAAACAGGAAAATAAAATAGAGACAGACTTCCACAAACAGCTTTTCCTCACCTGCAGTTGAGGAAAGCTAGGGAAAACTCCTCCAATAAATACCTCCCCTTAGCAAACACAATATTCAAGACCTGAACAGCCTAACACACCAGAACATTTTTCTGTTTCTTGAACCTGCAGAGAATCACTTCCAGTCCATGCTTTGAAATCAGTGGTCATACAATGATCCTGACAAAGTCAAAAAAGTCTGCTCAGAAAAGAAAACAGCATAATGCTCATTTTCTTCCTGCAGGGCAAAGCTCACCACTGAGCAATAAGATGCCACAGAAAGGCAAGAAATCCAACAGGGAACAACAGCTTCAGTGTTCAGCCAAGAATGAACTCTGCAATTGTCAGTGCTTTCCTCCACAAGAAACAGTGGTGTTATTAACAACCAGCAAAATCCAAACTGGTGACAGTTTTACAATGCAGATTCCAAACATTTCCCATTGATGAACTAACAGAATGAGAATCCTCTAGTAAGTTATGTTGGTGCATGTGAGATGACAAACTGATCTGAAGAGGAAGCTAGTGGTAACAGACCTTGGCCATATACACTCAGAGGTGGGAAATACACACCCAGAACTGGCTGAACACTTTTTTTTGCTAGTGTATAGACAAATCATCTTTGTTTTGTAGATTAATGTGCACAAGTTCCTAGGTAACTCACAAAACTATTTCAAAAGTCTGTTTATAGCATTCCAAAATAAACAAATAAATCCGAGAGCCAATTAAATCCTGGGCTGCTTCAGAAGGAGTATGGTTAGCAGGCCAAAAGAGGAGATTCTTTCCCTCTGCTCTCGTGAGATCCAACCTGGAATACTGCACACAGTTCTGGTGCCTCAGCATTAGAAGGACATGGAACTGTTGGAGCAAGTCCAGAGGAGGCCACCAAGTTGCTAAGAGCACTGGAGCATCTCCCCTGTGAGGACAGGCTGAGGGAGTTGGGGCTGTTGAGCCTGGAGAAGAGAAGGTTGTGTGGAGACCTCAGAGCAACTCTTCAATATCTGAAGGGCCTACAAGGAGCCAGAGAGGGACTCTGTTAGGAACTGCAGTGACAGAACATGGGGTAATGGGTTCAAACTGAAGGAGGGAAAGTCTAAGCTGGATATTAGAAAAAAGTTTTCCCCTGTGAGGGTGGTGAGACCCTGTGCCAGGTTGCCCAGGGAGGCTGTGGCTGCCCCAACCCTGGCAGTGTTCACAGCCAGGT
>NW_008678926.1:12950-31339 GCF_000695815.1 Acanthisitta chloris
TGATCTCCAAGGTCCATTCCAACCCTTAAATTCTATGAAATATTCAATGTCAGGAATCACCAAACAGAGCCAGATGTGCCTGAAATATATCAAATGCACAAATATAACTATTTCAGGCACTACATTCATGCTCCATTTTCTGATAACTACATGACTGTCATCTGGTCTCATGTCACACAGAGGAAAAGTGACAGCTGAGCACTGAGATACAGCAGCAATTGTTCTGCTTGTTTCTAAAACTAGAAAGTGTTTTATTAAACTGGATAATTAGCACAAGAAATAAAAGGATCTATATCCTGCAGTTAAAGTAGTCAAATCCTGTTCCTGAGACATTCTGTCCTATCTATGCCTCTATCTCTGCATCTGAGATGTTCAATATGCTATTGGCAGCCTAATCTTTCAGAAGTGGTCACCAATTTTCCACTGTCTTGGCAGATATATTTAGTAGCCTGTGCTGTCAGCAGGCTTAAATGGATCTTAACATATGGAGCACTACATAATGCCTTGAACTCCTATTGAACAGATTGTGAATGCATCACACATCCAAGACTACTGGGTATTTTTTACTCTCCATCAATGGGTAAACTGGTTGGTCCTTCACACAGATTTCATCAGATCACTGTCAAGTTAGATTAATATTTACAAACCCTTAAATACCCATGTGCAGAGTGCCAAATAAAGCTTAGAAAAATTAATACCACCATCTTCACAGCAGTGAATTAGTGCAAACTAGACACAAAGTCACTGAACAAAAGGTAACAGAGTGAGCTATACAGGAACACTACATGTTAACTGAGCACTTAATCTGAGAAATAAATACTTGTGCACTTAAATGCCTCATCATAAGAGGAAAGAAAAAGTAAGTAGAGATAAGTGTATGTACATATTTGTGCAGATTATTTAAATGCAAGCAGGAGAAAGGTTAGGTAGTGGGACAGAGCACCTAAGCATCACCATGTTGGGGCTTGTTCACTCCCACATTTTCCTAGTAGTCTTGCAACGTTCCCCTTCATCCCTGAACTTGCACAACACTTCTGTAATGCCAAAGGAACAGAATCTAAATCCCATGGGGCTATATTATCATGCAAAAATAATTTCCACAGTATTCTCAGGGACAAAGGGATCTCTTTCCAATCTGCCCTGGGGATGTCACCAAGTTATGGTGCTATGGAAAAATGTAATTTGCTTTTTCTATTGGCCATTCCATAAAAATTTCAGTGAAGTGTTTGGATTAATGCCAACTTCCTTCCTCACAAGCAACTAAATCCTTTAACATTTGGGATATCATTTCAGCAGCCTCCGAAGGAGGTGGGAGAAATGGTAAAGGCATGAAGTGAAAGACTCCAACATCTGAGTAAAATTATTAAATATCCATCAGATAAATATTTACCAGATCAATGACAACCAAACAAAGTAAATTTACTGCAAACACAGACAGAAAGTTTTATGACCTCTGGATTCGCCACAAACAATACCATGAAATACCATGACAAGTGTTGACTGCTGAGCATTTAATTTCAGTTTAGAATGTATTTGAAGTGCAAATTTGTTCCATTTATAATGTGGGTTTGAAATAAAATAACCCTTTTTTCAAATATCTAAAAAACTGAAATTCCTTTAGCTCTGTAATTGTTTATCAATTTATTAATTTTACTGTATGTGACAGAAATTTCTCTTCAATTATGTGCTGAAACTGAAGTGGGCAGTTAAAAATCTTCTGGTCATCTTCAAAGTAGTAAGGGGGAAAATGTTCAACAATGAGCATTCTTAACAAAGAAGTCTGAATGCCTCGGGAAAAAAAAAAATCCTGCTCTATACTCTGCATCTTAATGGAAAGGCTTTGCATCCCTGACCTGATTCCAAACATCTGTGAATACAACATGCCCTAATATTCTCCATGGGAGTATCCCTAGAGCTCATGCCACTGTTAAAACATCCACTGAGAAGCCAAAAACAAAACAGTCAGAGCAGCAGATGCTGGAAATAATCTTTTCCAGTCACCACACAATCATTTTCTCAGCAGAGAATTATGGCCACTGTTCTATTAACTCACTCCAAATGATACATAACATGTGCTAAACTACAGTTGCAATAAAAGGCTACATGTCTAGTAACTCAGAGAATCTACTCTGGTTTTACTTGGTATTAAATATTTGCCCAACAGCCTCCTTGTTTTTTCATCAAACTCTTCTAACAAATACTTCATTTCAGCCTCTGCCCAGCAAGAAACTGACATCAATTAGCTTTTAGTGTGATAATCCCTTCTCTATAAGCATGGGCATCACACCCAAAAAATTAGATAGTACTGGTTTATGGCATTCAGTTTGAACACTGGAAGTGTTTTACTGTACAGACAGCACTGGATTCTGCACATCCTATTGTGTTGGTAATCTATCCCTGCTGAAGATCTACCAACACAATCACTGAAATGTGCCACATAATTCTGAAGTCCTTGATGAATGTGACATCCCTCAAAAGCCTGATATCAAAATAACATGACAGTCCATAAAGTATTTTTCACTGTAAAACTTCCCAAAGGCTTTCACTAATTAGATTTATGCAACTTCATCAAAATAAAATACAGCTGTGGATGGCAAGAAAAATAACAGAGCAAAGACTGTACTGCAGAATTATGAGAAACAAAATCATAGAATCAACCAGGTTGGAAAAGGCCTCCAAAGACCATCGAGTCCAACCCTACCGTGGTCACTAGACCATGGCACTAAGTGCCACATCCAGTCTCAGCTTGAAAACCTCCAGGGATGGGGAATCCACCTCCTCCCTGGGCAGCACATTCCAATGCCTGAGCACTCTCTCCACAAAAAAAATCTCTTCCTAATATCCAACCTAAACCTCCCCTGGCAGAGGTTGAGTCTGTGCCCTCTTGTCCTGCTGCTGGTTGCCTGGGAGAAGAGACCAACTCCCACCTGACTCCAACCTCCTGTCAGGGAGTTGCAGAGGGTGAGAAGGTCTCCCCTGAGCCTCCTCTTCTCCAGGCTGAACACCCCCAGCTCCCTCAGCCTCTCCTCATGCCACTTGTGCTCCAGTCCCTTCACCAGCCTCGTTGCTCTTCTCTGGACCTGCTCCAGCACCTCAATGTCCCTCCTGATAGCAGCAATGCAACACACTTCAGCAAATCCCTACTATTCGGCAAAACAACTCAAGACACTGAAAAATTGTCTCTACTATGTAAAGACAATACTCTTTAGTAATGTGTGAGGAACCACACAGACCTGAATTCAGACCCAAATGTGGTATCAGGTGGGAACAATATCCCAGGGCATAACACAGCACACACAAGGAACCATGACTTTTACCAGCTGGGCAGAGAACCTTTAGAAAAACATTGCTCACAAGTTCTTTTCTCACTTATCTAGATACTCCTACACTGCAAGCACAGCCTCTGGCAGAGAGGAACACAGAAGACAGATTAGTCTCAGCTTCCTCTCAGTGATGCCAAGAGGTCACTGATTTCCAGGAAGATAAAGACATAATCACATGACAAATACTGAGAAAAGCAATTGCTGCCAAGGCAGATGGAAGTGCAGTTCCTAGATGCAGAATCTGACCACATTCAGAAGAAAATTGGCTACACAGCACCTGGTCTATGACACTCCACTCTGAAACAAAAGCTGAGCATGCAGCTGCTGAGGAGAACTGTGCTACCATCCAGAAATAAACCCTCCATCTTCTGGAAAAGTTAGGAAATCCAGTCAGCAAGGTGTACGGCAGAGCTCCCAGCCCACACTGTGTGCAGCCAACATGAGCTGTATTGCACCAACACCCAAAGTCATCACAGGCAACTGAATGAACAACACTCACTCCTGCTACACAGCACAGCAACTAAATGTTTGCAGCTCTAACCCTTCACCAGATAGTTCACCTATAAAGGAAAGGTTTCTAAGTCTGCTACCATGTACAGACAACAGATTACATCCCTGATCCACCAAAGCATTGAAGCTAGAGATACAGAGATCCTGGATCCAGAGCTGGCCAGATGCCAAACACTGTATATGTCCTGCTGCAGCATTAGCTCTTTTATCCTCCTTTTTACTGTAAATGGTAAACAGCCTCATAGTGGTTTTGTTTTTCACCCCAGCCATACTTTATCAGGGCACTACCATTTTAAACCAGCTCATACTTATCTGACCCTACCATGCAGATTTCTTCTTCAGTGAGAACCAGTTGTCCACTCTAAATCACAGAACCAGAGGCTGCACAAGGAGAGCTCCCACTGTTAAATCAGTGATATCAACATTTGGTGGTTAACAAAGCAGTAAGCAACTGATCTTACTCCCTGCTATATGCACAGCTTTGCAAATCTCTTATTGCGACTCACCAGAATTTCTCTTTGTTCTTCAAGAGTTTTTAAAAAGTTTGAAAATTCGTGAAGTGATGCATCTGTAACACAAAACCAGAAAAAAAGCAGTTTAATCGTGGTGTAGGATGGCATGGAAAATTCAGCCACTTATAGTCACTTCTTACCTACCTATGTATCTTTCATCATCTGTCTCTGCATCACCAATGAATTCAAATTTAAAGTCTCTCAGAGAATGGGCGAATTTTCTCTGGGCTGCTGAAAGGTCTGCAAGGAAAACAAAACCAGCACAGGTTAAAGAGAATCATTTTAAGTAAGCCAGAAGACTTCTCTATTCCTAGAATAATCAACTTTTACAAAAAACTCTTAACACAGTTCTGCCTAAGGACATTACAAGACATCCAGTGTTGCCTAACCCTCTTCTGCTCACATCTGGGAGTGTCAAACAGATTTCTTTGTGCAAGGCAGTAGAAAGCACATGTGATCATAGAATCATAGAATTTTAGGGGTTGGAATGGACCTTACAGATCATCCAGCCCCAACCCCCTGCCCTGGGCAGGGACACCTCCCACCAGAGCAGGTTGCTCAAGGCTCATCCAACCTGGCTGTGAACACTGCCAGGGCTGGGGCAGCCACAGCCTCCCTGCGCAACCTGGGACAGTGTCTCACCACCCTCACAGGGAAAACTTCTGCCTAACATCTAACCTAAATTTCCCTCTTTCATTTTGTGCCCATTGCCCCTTGTCCTGTCACTGCAGTTCCTAACAAATAGTTCCTCTACTGCTCCCTTGTAGGCCCTTCAGATATTGAAAAGTTGCTCTGAGGTCTCCACACAGTCTTCTCTTCTCCAGGCAGTTGAAAGATAGTGTTCACAGCCAGGTTGGATGAAGCCTTGAGCAACCTGCTCTGGTGGGAGGTGTCCCTGCCCAGGGCAGGGGTTGGGACTGGATGATCTCTAAGGTCCATTCCAACCCCTGAAATTCTGTGATTCTATGACCGTAGAATTTTCTATGTATTACATATAGATGCATCCAGCAGGGAAACATTTATACATAAACCAAATATAAAGTGTTGCACTGGAACTAGAAATTTCATGAAGTTAAACTTTGATGCTAATTTTATATAGCTACTTTGTAATAGCCAGAAAATATTTTCAGCAACAACCTCCTCTAAAACATTTCTCCAACCCATTTTTTACCTATTAAGGTTTGACAATTTGAGGTTGGAGGCTATACTCTTACATCCTTCAGGAAGTAATCAGACTTCACATTCAGCCACAATATCATCATTATAAACCCTTATTAAAATTGATAAAGTTGTAAATAAACAGTGCACACACACTTTTCCATTGTGCTGGCATGTGCAGCTTGGGAATGTCATAAGTCCTGGAAAGACAGAATTGCTTAGTGGAAAAAAAAGGATGCATGTCCTGGTACACATCTACCCAGTAGTAAAGGTTTTACCCAGTCAAAGTCAAGGACCATTTAAAATATTTCGTTAATCGATAATCCTTTTCTTATCACATGCAGTTCTGAAGGGCTAAGAACAACTCTTTTAACAGACCAGCTAAGCATTTTGCTCTTTAATATTAACTGGCACTAAAATGATTACCAACTTGGGCTTTTTTAGTTGTTCTATTTTGGGGGAGGGCGGTTGTTGTTGGGGTTTGTTTTTGAACCAAAACCAAACAAAAAATCCCCTAAATTTATTATAGTTCCTGCATCTGACGCATTATGCATTTTACCATGTGTCAATAGTGCATCTTCAGCATACAATGCTGCACTGAAAGTTCAATTCAACTACTTTAGAGGTTGAGACAGAAACACCCTACAAACAGCAAAACACAGTCTAAAACATCAAAAAAAAAAGCTTTTCTGTTCCTTGTCACTTCTTTCTGTTCACCCAGTTCTCATTAGTCCTTTCCTCAGCTGTTGTGTGCCAGTGCTTCTCCCTGTGCTGTCAATGCTTCCCTTGTGCAACTGCAGCTAAAGCCTGTACATGTATCCATCAACACATGATCCAGCAGGCTGTTGCACAGGGTTGAAAGAACAAGGGCAAGAAGGTTGAAGGAAAAAGTAACGTGATTCCCATGCGGAAGGAAATTTGGGTGTTTTGATTCAAATGTTCATAAACCAGACAGCAAAAGAAACAAGTTCTGTTAGCTGTGAAAGGCTGAAATATGGAAACCAACAAGGTTCTTAACTGTCTAATGTTACACTTATTTGTGAGCCAGGCCACAACACAAGGCTAAGGAAAGTTTATTTATGGGAGAATGCCTCCAACAACACACACATTCCCAAATTTACTTAATTTCCTTGAATCCTATAATCCCCTACCAAAGCCCTGTCACATGAGAACTAGAGGAAGGAATTGTTTATTATGTTTTCTCCCACTTGGAGAGGCGAAGTATTCCAATAACGCTGAGCAAGGTATGTGTTAAGAGACACACGAACACACCATGCCCTTTTCCCCTCACAGGCTGAAAGGCTGGGAGGAAGTTGGGGCTGTTCAGCCTGGAGAAGAGAAGGTTGTGTGGAGACCTCAGAGCAACTTTTCAATATCTGAAGAGGGGCTACAAGGAGCTGCAGAGGGACTCTGTGTTAGGGACTGCAGTGAGAGGATAAGGGGTAATGGGTTCAAACTGAAGGAGGGAAAGACTAGGTTGGATGTGGGAAAAAGGTTTTTACTCTAAGGGTGGTGAGACACTGTCCCAGGTTGCCCAGGGAGGCTGCGGCTGCCCCAACCCTGGCAGTGTTCAAGGCCAGGTTGGATAAAGCCTTGAGCAACCTGCTCTGCTGGGAGGTGTCCCTGCCCAGGGAAGGGTTTGGGATTAAATGATCTGTAAGGTCCATTCCAACCCCTAAAATTCTATGATTTTATGATCTGCAGTCAAACCTTCCACTGGGAACAAACAGCATGAAACTGCTCCAGCCTTTACCCTAATAAATTCCACATATCCTACAGTTCACACACCAAAGTTCAGACAAGCATTTATAAAGGTCTATAAAAACAAACTAGATGCTGATGTCATCATAAGTACTATAGTCTCTCACTATTGTGCTACAATTTAAATGCTGAAGTCAGAAATTTCATAAAAGTAACTTGGCTTTCTTACCTGCTGTGTCAGAAAACATCTACTATGGCAAAAGTATTTGCCAGGCACAGACAGACACACCCCAGTATTGTTCCACACCAGCATTAGAGCTTGCAAAAGGAGTACATGTGATATAACAGACTGTAAACATATATGGATTCAAGTAAGACACTGGAGTAAGACAGCACATGAGTACAGTGTGTATCAAACAGCATGACCAGTTACACTGGTTATGTGAACAATGCTGTAGCCTACCTAAACACTTAGATTTTAGGGAGCCAGAAAGTAACTACTTTATTCCCTTTAAGCTCCACATTCTACACAGTAACATCAAATAGAAAGGCATAGGAAATAGCAAGAGGGTTACTGCTTGTTGAAAGCCTCTGTTATCACTTGAAGGGAGGCACAGGACATTAGAGAACAAAGAGCATTTTAAATATCAACCAAACCCCAACACTCCTGAATACAATGTAATCCTGGCAAACCCATAAGCAGAGTCATTTCAAAGACTCACCTTCTAAAACACTAAAAGAAACCTGCTAAAGCCTGAAGACACATTTCCAAAGAGAGAAGAGAGGGACATAAGGTCACCACGGCTTTTGATTTTCTCTCTTTGTTCATATCACTACACTGTACTTCTACATGTTTGGATGCACCTACTTAAAAGCACCAGAGGAAAGAGGAGCAGCTGTCTGCTCTCCCAGTTTGCTCGGAAACACTTCTGTAATGAGTGCTCCTGTTGGTTTGTCCCGTGCCAGATGCACTGCCAGTGCCCCACGCAAACATCTCTGCAATGTTTCCATTGGGATTTGAAGGAAAACACTTTTGTTCCTTATCTGAGTTGAGCTGAGCCAACAGGACACCATTAGTTGCTAGGTGGTGGCCAGACCTCACTGACAGCACCAATCACTCCCTTTGAGAGCAGTACTAACTTCAGTGCTACCCACCCAAACTAAATCTTGCACAAAGCAGACAATATTGCTTCCTAAGGCTATCCTAGATCCTTTTTGGATGAACCACCTGCTTGTAACACCCTTTTACCTCAGTGTTCATATTTTTTACAGCAATCTGCAGGTTTCTGCACCAAGTCTTTAGGGAGGACTGGAATTACATCACCATTCCTCAGCCCTAACTACAAATCTCACTGACTCTAACAGATATGCTCCGGGAACGACAAATTTTGAGCAGCTTTATTTAATATGGGTTAAAATTGCTGTGGTTTCATTTAATAACATTCTCCCCAAAAAGCTAAAAGGTTAACAAACACTGAGATTTAACTACCAAGCTCATCTTCAAGCTACGTTACTAATTTAAGGACTAATATTAGAGTTCTCCATGTGTTTTTCTTGCAGTAGGCCAAGATCAGGCAAGCTACACTGTCATGGAACAGGCAAGAACAAGCTGAGAGTGAGTTGGCCTCTCTCCTCTTCTTCCCAGGCATCAATCTCCTTGCAAGAGCTAACAAAGCAGCTTCAGATGAACACAGCACTTAAAATAGTTTTCCAAGAGCTGCAGTACAGACTTGTATGACATTTTGTACCATCTCAATGCTTAAAAAGGAACTCTGTGTTCCCCTTCTGTGTCCCCTTTAGCAAGGTGAACAATGAATCTAATACATGACACTGAGAGCATGAACAGGATGTAGTCACTACCTCAGTAAAGGTGGATAAATGGGATTTACTTAGCAACTCAGCAGATGCAAGAAGCCATGTGGCAGAATTCTTAAGAGCAATAACATGTTCCCACTCCCTAAAACCAAGTAAACTTTATACTACTCATTTTCATCTGATAAATATATTGAAAGAGTCATCAAAACAAGAAAATCTACAATAAAGCTAAAATACAGAGCTATTCATTCCCACGCAAAACCAGAATGGAAATCAAGTTCAAAGACTAAAAGTTTTCTGGAGTTCTGCCTGTTTGGATAACATCATGTTACCTGTGGCAGCTCATGAGTTTCTGAAGGCTTAGCAGCTTTGGGCATGAGGATTAAAAAGAAACATATTACTGACTTGTCAAGTAGCTCAATTTCCCTGCCCTTCACCCCCCAGCACAATCCAGGGTATTTGGTCCATCCCACACCTCGAAAACAAATATAAACCACAATCTCTCACCATTCCTGTTTAATTCCACCAGCATTCTGCTCCCACTGGCCCAAAGGAACCTTTCCAGCTGAGGCTCCTGAGTGTCCAGCACCCTCCACATTCTCAGCTCTGAGATGACTCCACATCAATTGTACTAAAGTTAGGATGTGTTTCATTATTTAAGAAAACCCCTCAGAAATATGATGTCAGAATGAAGTTGCTCAAAACCTAATTTCCAGGCACATGTGCGCACACACAAGTGAGAGCTGAAATTTTCCAATTGCAGAAAAATAGGAGAAAGAGCCAACAAACAGCTGCAGCAATATTTTAGAAGACTCAAATTTTAACATGGAAGGGGTTTTTGTTACTGACTTTTTAAAAAAATAAGCCCAAAATACCACACACACCCCCGAAATCCAAAAAACTCTGCATTTCAGCATCAGAGAAAAGGAAATTGCAAGAGTAAAATGAGGGTTTGAGCAAAAAGGGTTGGAGCTGATGGTCTTTGAGGTCTTTTCCAACCTGGCTGATTCTATGATTCTATGAAAAACAAACCACCCTAGAGTAATTTATATGCAAATACAAGAAATCAGTAACAATTTTAGGCATCTTAATCTCTAATGGAATCTTTAATTGGTTATAGATAGGAAGTGATGTCATTCTTCTATGACACTAAAGTCCAAATTGTGGCATGGCTCTCCCAACTAATGACAACAGTGAGTGAACACCTAGAAGCCAAAAGAGAAAAGCATGTTTAATAATTGGATAATAAAACCATCATTCATGGTTTTATTATTCAATCTGAGAAAAAGAGACACAAAAATTATATTGGGGCAATAAATATCATTCTTCAGAACTGTGTTAGGAACTTCTTGGTCTTCAATGTTTCTTCCTCAGTGTTGGACCTTCTCTATTGCCAGTTTTACTGCATACTCAGGTTATTAATCATAGAATCATAGAATTTAAGGGTTGGAATGGACCTTACAGATCATCTAGTCCCAACCCCCTGCCCTGGGCAGGGACACCTCCCACCACATCAGCTTGCTCAAGGCTTCACCCAGCGTGGTCTTGGACACCACCAGGGTTGGGGTAGCCACAGCTTCCCTGGGCAACCTGTGCCAGTGACTTGTTTCAGTAATTGTGGCATAATTCTGTGACAAGTAAAATCAGGCTATTTAGCCTGAACAAGCCACATGTAAATAGCATAACAGAGACATTCTAACCTCCATACTTCTTCCAAGTGAGAACTCAATTCTTGCAGGATTTCTATTTCATACGTTACTTCTGTCCTATTTTATGCTTTTCTTTCTTCCAAATGCATAATCCCATAGTCTACACACCACTATTCCCTGTATCAATCAAAACAGGCAAGTTGGAAAACCTTTCAGAGTTTAGCAGAGTAGACTCCTCCTTTTCACACACATGACAAATGTTTTAGATGCCTTAACCTCCAAGCATTGTTTTCTCCTATAGAAAATATGCAGCAGAACAGCATAAAACACATCACATCTTATCTACCTTCCCTAGTTCTACAACTTTTATCAGTGAAAACAGACTTGGCTCACTTCTCCTCTTTCTCCCCTTGCAAGTACAAAGGTACAAATTCCACATTCCCCCACATCAAGAAACATCCAATTAACATGTTAATCACCATACATGAAATATCACAAAGTATGTGAGTATGGGCAAAGTCCCAAATCATGTTGGTTTTGGCCCTAGGCTGCACCACACCTTTTTGGGCTCCAGTTATTTACATTTTTAGCTGGACCTTTGAAATCTGCCAGCCAGTCCTACTCCACCCTGCCGAGGCCATATTCCTCTTTGCATCATAGGCATTAGGCAAAATAGCACATTTAATATCTCAGCAAAGATTAAGGTTCTCCTAGGGCATCTCCAACAGCTCTTACAAAAATGTGCACCTCTCTACCAGCTCAGATGGTGGTTACACCTTTCAGTTCTGCTCTTCAGAAACACAGAGTAAGTTACATTATGGAAGAAAAAGACAAGCTCCATCCCTGGCCCTACAACCCTGCCAATAAATTCACTGCTTCAGGGGTGGAGAAACACTCCTGCAACCACCCTGACATCAGACCTGGACCCCAAAGTTTCTTCTGAAGGGTGTTGCAACAGTGATGGAAGTTGCTGTGGAATACTACGAAGATTATTTTTCTTCCAAAGAATCTGAACCACCTTCCTGCTCCTTACAAACTCTGTGTTTCTTACAACAAAACAGACCAAAAGAAATAATAAATTAGAAAGCAAGAACTAAGAAAAAGGAATTTGCAATGCAGAAAACTATGAGAGCATTCTACTACTTTCCCACAATTCCCAAAGACAACAACCAGCTGATCAGGATATGCTACAAAGGTTTCCCTATACCACAGAGCACAAAATGGCAACAAGAGGGACACCAATGTTCTGTATGTACTCTGTTCTCAAAAGAAAACTGCACCAATCCTGAGGCAACAGAGTGGCTCTGTGGTTCTTGGTTGCTGCTGGGGTTGAACCATGACATTCACGTAAAGATGAATGAATTCAGAAGGAAAGATTACATTTCTGTAATGACTTCTGAAGCAGAAATGTAAAGACTAAAGTAATTTATAAGCCAACTCTGATCACTAAAGAGAACATAAATTTCCAGATGTATGCATCAATTAAAACTCTTGCCAGACACCATAGATTTAAGAGCCTGCTTGTATTTCTGCTGTTCAGTACCAAGGAAGTTAGAGGACCATACTGCTTAAGGATGAAAAACTGTGCTACTTAAAACATTCTCCTCTACTGGGAAACTCTGTGAAAGAAACAAAGTAATTGCAAGAAAAAATTTGTTTATTATACAGATACTTATCCAACATCAGCATTGTGAATGTTTTCATTCTGGAGCATTGTTTTCTTTCCCAAACAATAACCACAATGCTTACATAAAAAAATAATATATTACATTGAAATATTATTTTGATTGCAAAAGAAAATAACAATTCACTGTTGGTCAGAAGCTAAATTTTGTCATAATGTTCTCCAAATTACAAAAGAGTTTTGTGGATGGGAGGGCAACTCCACATGGACAAGTCTCTAAACTGAATATGGGCAATGAAGCATTAACCCCTCACAACTCATCTTAAATGAAATACTCTCTGAATCCAAAGAACTTTTCAGAATCCTGAGTACCTGACAGCAAATGCCTACTTAATGACATGCCCATTACTGACAGTGGGTGAGAAGCTCATCATGAAGTGTGAGCTCAGCCCAGAAAGCCAATGGAATCCTGGGCTGCATCCAAAGGAGTGTGGGCAGCAGGTCAAAAGAGGTGAGGTGATTCCTCTACTTTGCTCTTGTGAGACTCACCTGGAATACTGCACACAGTTCTGGTGTCCTCAACATAAAAAGGACATGGAACTGTTGGAGCAAGTCCAGAGGAGGCCACCAAGTTGCTAAGAGCACTGGAGCATCTCCCCTGTGAGGACAGGCTGAGGGAGTTGGAGCTGTTCAGCCTGGAGAAGAGAAGGTTGTGTGGAGACCTCAGAGCAACTTTTCAATATCTGAAGGGTCTACAAGGAGCTGGAGAGGGACTCTGTGATAGGAACTGCAATGACAGGACAAGGGGTAATGGGTTTAACTTGAAGGAGGGAAAGTTGAGGTTAGATATTAGAAAAAAGTTTTTTTCCTGTGAGTGTGGTGAGACCCTGTCCCAGGTTGCCCAGGGAGGCTGTGGCTGCCCCAACCCTGGCAGTGTTCACAGCCAGGTTGGATGAGCCTTGAGCAACCTGCTCTGGTGGGAGGTGTCCCTGCCCAGGGCAGGGGGTGGGAGTAGATGATCTGCACGGTCCATTGCAACCCTTAAATTCTATGATTCTATGAATTTCTTCAGTCACCAAAATTTGCTTATGGCAGTCAGGTAAAATTGTTACATCAACACAGCAGAGTTCCTGACCCATGACCAAAGGACAGATTTTTCCTCCTTCCAAGGAACAGGATTGACTTCATTATCTGACGTTTATTGTCCCGGAGAGCACACACATGTGACCAAAACTTCTGGTCGAGGAAGTTGGAGGGGAAAGCACAGCTCAGCCTGGTGTGGGAAGGTCACAGCAAACACAGCAGCTTGGGGGTTTTTCACATGCTATTGGCCATGAGCATCATCTCAGAGAGTTCACATCCAATAATTATCTTCAGCAAGATCTTTTTTTCCTCCACAGCAGCAAGGAAGGGAGGGGGGAGAAAAGCACCAATAAACCCAAATAAACCAACCTTTCTCCACTGTTTGTAATGAAATGAATCCTGAACAGGATTTCACACAATAAAAAGCTTTTTCCAGACAGAGCTCTCTGCCTGCTTAGTTCCAGCTGTCTGAGTGGTGTTTTTCACGAGAAGTCAGAGAACAACTCCAGAATGGGAAATGGGCAGCCAAAACATAAGAGGAGCTGGTTGCCACCTCCCTGATGGATCACTAGAGCAAGTATTTTTATCATTTTTCAAAACACATGCTGTTCACTGATGGATTGAAATATGTTTATGGAGTTGTATATCAAGTCTGATGAAATGTTAATATTAAACATGAAAAACCTCTGGGAAAAAATGTCCTTCCCAATATTTTCTCTCTTGAAAATGGCAGAGATCTCAAAACTCTGTCACTTGCATGGAATTACTGCTTGTCTAAACATTTGCATATGTAGACAAAAACTCACAAGATCAAACTTGCAAGATACTGCGATTTCTCCACATCAAGTCTAAACATGCACCAGCACTAGTCTACACCTATAATTAGAGTGTTACATGAAATGGCTACCAAATAGTTTGTCATCAGAAACACCATAAAAGGCTCAGAAAATAAAGTCAGATTTTCACCAATTCCTCTGCTCATGAGTCATGAAAATTAAGCTAAATCCTTCCAGTAGACAAATACCTTAGATAGCAGAGCTTTATTTTCCCTAGTGAAATAGGATTCATGTGGGAGAGGACAGAGGAAAACACAATGAGAAATCATATAAATGAGCAGTTGATCTCTATAATTCAACACATAAAGGCCAAGTACCCAACCCTCAGGCTATTTATTTACTTATGCATTAAGAGGTGAGAGTGTGAGTGCACTTTGGAAAATACTTGACAATTTAGTCCAAATCTGTAAAAAAAAAAACACCACTCCACCTACAAATCCAAATTCAATATGCAAAGGATAGGAATTCTGTAAAGAGTCACATTAAGCTTTTTTAATTGAGGTAGAGATTTGTTTGTCCACTGTAGGCATGTCAAAGTTATCTTCAGCATCAAGGAGGGGATGAGCACAACAAGGACCCCAAAGATGGAAGAGTTCAAGATTTATGTTGCTGCAGTTTGACGCAGAAGTGAAATGGATCCAAGTTTTGACAGAGAAAACAGCTGGCAGCAACTGTGGTGCAGAGGACAGCCTGTACTTATGTCATAGACAGCTTCCAGAAAAAGCACCAGGCAGCAGAGCAGTGGTAGTTAAACTAGATGCCCAAATGGGAACAAAGGGAAAAAAAAGGGTTTAATCCACACTTCTCCAAAACTGTCAGATGGGGATTTTATGTATAAACCAATGCTACTGTTGTGTGTCAAAAAGAAACTTTTCTGAGAGTTCTCACATGAGCTGTATCTCACTAAAACACACTAAAACTGAATCTTCTAAGTAAGTCACACCAAAGCCTTATGTGAACATCACAGAATATTTCAACATCCTTATTCTGAATACAGAACTCCTTTAAATAAATAAAAACTGTGAAAGCACTGAAATACATGAAGGTAAAGGATGAGTTTTGCACTCTTCTTTCACTGTTCTCACTGTTGCTCTCTTATAGTTCTTGCTCAGAGAAAGCCTTGATGCTCCAGCATCATTTCATGTGCCAACTTCTCCAACTGCTGCAGTTTATTTGCCTGGGCAGACGAGAGTTATTGTTCCTGCCACCAGTAACTGCTAACTGAGCTTACCTGGAAATAGCTATTTAAATATTCAGCTATGTGATATGGTATATGCCAAAAGGGAAACCTGATTCATCTCTGGTCTGGATAGTTATGTAATAGTTGTACTCTATGTGCAAAGAAATCCTGTAATCCTTCTGACAGTGTCAGTTTGGAACTTTTACTGGAGGTCAGTGAATCAATTGTAGACTAATACTATGTATTCAGAAGAGACTCACAGTCAGGCTAACTCTGATTAGGAAAACACTTTTGAACTTTCTGTTTGTGGCACATGAGCGTGTGAAAGCCTCACTGCTTTGGGATTTCAGTACATTTCCCCAAAATGAGTTTCCAGTCTAGACATCAGTGGCAACTGGTTCCTGAATCAAAGCTCACTAAATGATTAAACAACAACAAAACAAAACTATGGAGCAAAAACAATTTAGGAGAGTCGAGAGCAAGCACTACATCTTCACAAGAAGTACAAGGCATAAAAGAAACATCTTGCAATCCTACACAGTTACACCAACATCATTTATAAGAAGGAAACAAGAAACTTAGTCTTCTAAAGCAATTTCACATTTCATTCTGTTTGCATACTAAAGGAAGACTTATGACATATAACACAGTAACAATCTCTTTTCCATTACTTACATCCTTTATACTTTGCCACAAGGATTAGCTGAAGTTTACTATCACAGTTTTAGAGGAAAGTGGAGCTACTTTTGTTTCTAAACAAGCATAGCATGTAACATTTCTGAGTGAAAGTATGTAAACTTTTGATTTTTCCCTCACTTAACTGTTTCAGCTGCATTACTATGCAATCTGCATTTCTGACATAAGATATTCTCAGGAGAGAGTAGATAATGCAGTTTCTTGCATACCACTAAAGCATTCCCAACCTCCCTTAGAAACTACTGTGTGTTTTCTGCAGTGGTAGTGAGTATTCTCACCACTCTGATGAGGAGAAGAACACTTTCTACAACAGAGTGGGAGTATGTAAGTTCAGCACTTGGTTCAGTTGTGTTTCAGTTTTGTTGATGGAAGCTGAGACAACATTAGGCAGCATTGCCCAAGAGAAACCTGTTTTCTAAACTGTTTGCATTTATGAAGTTTTCATTACCATTTCTGGGGTTGAGGCATTACTAAACCTGGGATAATTTGCTTATAAAACAGAAAATATTGATTTTGGCTCTGTCTCTCTTCCCTGGACACACCAAAACCAATTTATATTCAAGTGCTGTCCCTGTTTATCATCAGCCAAAAGACCCAGAACCCTCCTTGCCAGCCCAGACATATTCAGCATGCTTGGAGCTTTAACTGCATGTGTCAGAACAAGTGAGAAGGAGCCAAAAGGGGAGCAGAAGACTAAAGCTGACCCATAACTAACCACAAATGTTGTCAGTTTAATAATCTAGATATGGGTTCCCTTCTTTCAAACAAGATGAAATGTTCTTGTCTTTTATATCTGATTATTTGTTCACAGATCAAGCCTGGAAGCAAGTAGAAAACAACTAAGATGGCGACAGAAAGGAAAGTAAATAATACTAATCCCTGATACCAAACAAAACTAAAATTTGGAAAAGGCACCACATGTGAAATACTATGAAATCTGTGGGTTATAATTGCTTGACTAGGTCCAAATATTATGAGGCCAATAGGGAAAACTTAGTTGTCCTCTGTCCCACTCTCTGCCATAATACACATTATAAAAACCTAAACAAACTGTAAATGTTACCCATTAAAATCATCATTCAGCTTACCCTGCTGCCATGTGGTTCACCTCAGCTTATGCATGTAGAGTGCAAATCAACAAGAAAGCAATTTGCTTGGCTGACATTTCAGGGAAAAAGGCTCTTTTGTAAACTGTCTGAAAAATAGTAACAACCAGCTTAAAACAGTTTTTTGTGGGCCTCACTAAAGTGGTGGTTCTTGAATGTTCTCCAACCTCTGACTTGAAACAAAAGAAGAGACTCAGTCTCAAGTGACCAAGCCTGTGTCTTTTGGAACAAGTATATCACAGGACTTTAGAAGAATAAGCAATTTGTTTATTTGAAATAAATTAGGAATTCTCCTGGATGGTAGGAGAAAGCCCAGAAAGTCAATGGAATCCTTGGCTGCATCAAAAGGAGCGTGGCAGGAGGTTAAAAGAGGTGATTCTTCCCCTCTGCTCTGGTGAGATCCACATGGAATACTGCACACAGGTCTGATGCCCTCACCAGAAGAAGGACATGAAACTGTTGGAGCAAGTCCAGAGGAGGCCACAAAGTTGCTAAGAGCACTGGAGCATCTCCCCTGTGAGGACAGGCTGAGGGAGTTGGGGCTGTTGAGCCTGGAGAAGAGAAGGTTGTGTGGAGACCTCAGAGCAACTTTTCAATCTCTGAAGGGCCTACAAGGAGCTGGAGAGGGATCTGTGTTAGGAACTGCAGGGACAGGACAAGGGAAAGTCTAGGTTAGATGTGAAAAAAAAGCTTTATACTGTGAGGGTGGTGAGACCCTGGCCCAGGTTGCCCAGGGAGGCTGTGGCTGCCCCAAGCCTGGCAGTGTTCACAGCCAGGTTGGCTGAGCCTTGAGCAACCTGCTCTGGTGGGAGGTGTCCCTGCCCAGGGCAGAGGTTGGGACTATAGATGACCTCTAAGGTTCATTCCAACTCTTAAATTCTATGATTCTATGAAGAAACGCCTTTCACCTTTTTTAAAGCTCTCTAGCAAGTGATACCAATAGTCCTAGAGGCAGAGCAGGATATATATTCATATATTCCTGAAAGCATGTACAACCACATTAGGAACACTGGGTAATATTGCTACCAGGTTACTTATAAGCATTTAAAATAACCTGATTTTTATGACTGGTAAAGGAGGAGGGTTGTTTGGGGTTTTTTTTACCTCTCTCTTCTCTTTGACTTTTTCCTTTAAGAGAACAATCTTTTGTCTTCCCTAGTGCAATATCCCCTTGATTTCTCATAAGTTACACAATT
>NW_008678926.1:31369-42071 GCF_000695815.1 Acanthisitta chloris
ATACTTATCAAAACACACAAATCATCTATGAGATAAGAGTCATTTCAGCAATGAAGAACACCCTAGAATCAACCTGGGTAATAAAATAAACTCCACATTTCAACAGAGATGGGAGTGGTAAAGTTATTGGACAATGTAACATACATATTTCACAAAACTAGACCTTTCCATGTGGCTCCTTCTGGAACCTGCTTCTTCCCACACTCAGGGGGAAAAAAACAAAACCTACAAGTTAGGCCAATATGAAATAGGCACAAACTTTTAATATATTCAAAGTCATAAGCTGAAAGCAAGAGAGCCAAAGGCAGTGGTTACTCAGCTAAGTCAGCCAGAGCACAGCAAAGTTTTACCTACAGTGCAGAATTTTCCCCCTTAAGAAGCTAAGATTGTGTTAAAAAAGATCCACCATCAAAAGCATCTTGTTCTAGAGAACTGAAATAATTGTCTTCTCCTCCCTTCCTCCCTCAGAAATTAAAAATCCAAGAGAAAGCATTACTAGAACTACTTGAACAAGTTCTGTATCTAGGGAAACAGCAACCGTAACACCAGACTTAAAAGTGTCCCCTCGGGTTGTGGTCTCTGGTCTCACCACAACTATGCTTCATCTTGCTCAGCAGCAAACAGCTATCAAGGTGCCCATTTGAGATGCAGAATACAAACTAGGGATTTAATCCTACCCTACTTTTCCAAGTGTGGCTAATCTAAGCACCTTTGTTTTAAATGCACTCACAAAAGAGACCTGTGCTGTATGAACAGCTCCACAGTTATTCTGGTTGGACATCCTGCCATAATTTCTACATAAAAAGTGAAACACAAATGAAACAGCAAAGAAGAAAACCCACCAGGAGACACTGCAATGTGGGCTCCTTAATGCAAGAAAACCATCTATTAACATACTTGAAAAGTCTGTTCTTCCCCCTGAAGAACCACCACAAGTGAACGTTGTATCCTTGGATCCAGCTACAGCTCACAGCAGCCTTCACTCTTCAACTGGCAAAGCCTGTTCCTGAAATTCTGCTAGGAGTCCTCACAAGCAGTTTCAGATGGCTAACAAGAAGAATCTGTAGATAAACTATTACTTCCAAGCACCTGGAACAAGAGCTATACATCGTGATACAGAGCAGTGACCTGGATGCTCTGACACGTCAAGTTCAGTCTGCAACACCAGCACATTCAAGAGCTACTCAACATACACATATTTAAAAAGCAACCATAATTCCCAGAATATTGTGAAGCAGTTATCCCATGGCAAGCTTTGGAAAAGCTTGCAGGAGTTTTCTGATGAAAGAGTCTGTCATGAGACAAATTAAGTATATTTTCAATTGCTCAAAGCTTATTTTGGATAATTCATAGCTCGTTTGCCATACAGACCAGAAGGAAAGAGTCAGAAATTCCAGTCTTGTATCTCACGTGTGCTGCACTGCTGTTTTGTAGGACTATGCTATCAATGAAACATCCACCAAAAAAAAAATCCACATAAAAGTCAATAAAAAGTCTGTTCAACAAAGGAGGAGGCCTCAATAAATCTGCCATGTACAGAAATAAAGCAGCAAAATACTGGAAACCCTAAAGTGTTCAGTGAATGCATTTGCCAGTGACAGCTGGAAAATACATTTGCAGCTTTCTGTAGGAAGCAGGAGCTTCTGTACTAGTCCTAATGATGCACATCACAACAGTTTGCCCAAAGCAGTGTGCAGCTGGTCCTCAGACCCACAGGGAACAACCTCATGTATGGTACTGGTACCAGCAACTATTCTATCAGGTCACATCATTTAATGCAGCATTTCTGTGTTAGTATGAGCAAATGAGAGATGCTTAGTTGAAAAAATAGTTTTTAAAAGTTGAAATAAGTATTGAAGACACAGTATCAATTCATATCTCTTTGCTTTTTCTTTTGCTTCTCACAAAAAATAAAAGCTCTTCATGAATGTGGCAAAAAGCTGCAGCATATGTGAAAGATCCCATGGCCAAGTAATGTATTTACTTTAAAACTCTTTGTTAATCTCATTTTCTAGTCTCAGCTAGCACCAGAAAATAATTCCTACACTATAAGTTCCTCAATGCATTTCTTCCTTCATTTACTCATGATTCTTCTCATGTCCTGTTTTTATACTAAAATTATTACTGGAGCATAGGAAAAGTATCTCCATTTTAATACATCAGCTCTGATAGTCCAAAATAAATAGGTTTCTTAAGCAGAATTGGGCTCTACAATCAAAATCAGACTCCTATTTTCTACTCTGCCCATTTAAACTGGCACTTCATCATGACTTACAGAGACAAGATGCAACTCACATACAGAATCTGCAACACAACTCAATAGAAAGTTCAAGACCTAGGCTGTTCCAACTTGTTCTATTGGTCTTCTAAGTATATCCAGGACAAAACAGCATCAAGAGCCACAGGACACAGCAGTCAGACAATTAGCACCTTCCAGACTCTGGGGAGATAGATGAGAGGCAGATGAAGCAGCTCAGGGGACTCAGCAGCACAGTTCATGCCACTAATGCAGCCACAGTAGGTTTGTACTTGTCCTTACTAGTACCACGATGATTTAGGATCACCTGCACTCTAAAAACATGACTGTCTCATGGCAGTACTTTCTCTTCCTGCCCTGCACAGATGAAGGCCATGCTGGCACGAAAATCTCAGACAGGATCAGTCAGAAGCTACGTAAGAAAGAACATTAAGCCTTTAAAGATGATTAGCTCCAGCAACTTAGGCTGCTTTGCTTTTGAGTTGGCACTTTCAGTCAGAACTGACCCTGCTGTTAAAGCTTCAGAGCTCTATGCATACCCTATGTCCATGATGCTCTAACTGCAGTCCCCTGGACCTCTAGTAACCTGCAAAACCTGTTAGATGTGGTTCACTGCAACTCCATAAAACTTTCAGCTCCCCTACCTGACTACCCAAAAGACCAAAGTCCATGAGAAATTTTGAGGGTTGACAACAGCCAAAACAAGTGTGAGGAGTTTTTTGAGTGTTTGCATATGGTACAAACTCCATGGGGGGGAAAAATAAACAGCATGCACAGACCTGTAAGTGCCACTTCATCTTGTGACAGAGACATTTTGCAATGCTAACTCAAGAGCAGGAGTGTCCAACTAAGAAATGCAACAATCCTGGTTCTAAGCAGACTCACTGACATTTATTTACCTTTCTTCTTCTTTGTGTTGACAGACAGAATGATGAGAAAATCCACAAAATCCACATGACTGCTGGAGAACAGATACCAAGGATCTTTACTGGTCAATAATAAAACTTTCCATACCAGCATTACAATTCCAGCTCTCCAGAAGTAACAGATCTACTGAGAAAACTAACTGTAAATTGTTGTGTTGATTTGGGGTTTTTTACCACATTGATTCTACCAAAGTCAGGATATTTGCAGCTATACCAGAAATAACTAGTAAGATGCACAGCTAAGACAGAGATATTTTGTTTGACTCTCTTAGCTTACATCTCTACAAGCATTTTCTGTTTGTCAACAAAGGTGGAGTCAGGACAAGAGCATTTTACTGAAGAGAAAAATAGTCCTGTGTGTTTGGACTATCTGAAGAAATTCAATACATGGAGAAAAGGAAAAAATAAAGAAAAATTAAGGCAAGACACAGGCAAAATTTGGAGAGTATCAGGCTGACTCACCATGTAAATGGCTAGTTTTAATGGTATATAAAAACGTACTGCTGGATACTACTGTACAGCTTAGACTATTCATAATATAAAAATGTGCTATGTATACCTTTATGACCCAAATGGATGCAATCAATGCATGGTTCAAAAGACTGGGATGAGATTTACATAGAACATTTAGTAAACTCACTTTTTCCAATTCTGTAATCTCTTTGTTTCATTGTGCACTCCAGAGAATCATGATAAGTTACATTTACATCACTATCAAAGCACTACAGTTCATAGAATCACTGAATGGTTTGGGTTGGAAAGGACCTTAAAGATCACCTAGTTTCAACCCCCCTGCCACAGGCAGGGACACCTTTCCCTAGACCAGGTTGCTTAGAGCCCCATCCAACCTGTCCTTGAACACTTCCAGGGATGGGACAGCCACAACTCCTCTGGGCAACCTGTGCCAGTGTCTCACCACTCACGCAGCAAAGATATTTTTTTTTCCTAATATCTAATCTAAACCTACTTGATCTCAGTTTGAAGCCATTCCCCCTCGGCCTATCACTACAAGCCCTTGTAAATAGCCTCTCTCCACCTTTGTTGTAGACTCCCTTCAGGTACTGGATGGCAGCAAGAAGGTCACCCTGAAGCCTTTTCACTTCCAGGCCGAATAATTCCAATCCTCAGCCTTTCCTTGTGGAGAGGTTCTCCATTCCTCTCCAAGAGACTTGGTGGCCTTCTCTCAACTCACTCCAACAGGTCAATGTCCTTCTTGTGCTAGGGATCCCAGAGCTAGATGCAGTACTCCAGGCAGGGTCTCACCAGAGCAGAGCAGAGCCCCTCAAAGTGCTGGCCACGCTGCTTTTGGTGCAGCCCAGGATACTCCAGCCATAAGCACACAGCCCAGCAGAGTGACTCTGACCAAAAGAAATGAAACTTTCATTTTACTTTCATGCCACCTAACCATGACACAAACATGAGAACCACTTACATAACACATCTAGTGATATACTACACAGTGTTGCACTGAGCAGCATCTTGAACTACAAAATATCCAAGTCCATGTAGCTCGTCCCCACCCTCCTCCACCAACTCATGCAGGTGAGAGCAGGCCAGCAGCTCTGAAGAGCAGAACACACAAGTCCAGCCAACTCCCTTGTTTCTACATCATAAAGCAACAGGAAATATATCTCCCCTCGCACAGCCTAAACAAAACTAAACACTGCTGACCTGTACCTTCATTAACTGGTGTCATATTGATCCTGGAGCATTCAACACATCCAAAAGCCAGAACAAAGTTCAAACCAGGATGATAACCCCTCTACATGTAACTGCTGAGTATTTGAGCTGGAAAAAGGCTTACACACATAAAGAAAACTTCTCTGCCCTGGTTCACCAAGTGTTTCCAAAAGTAGATCAGGGAAAACATGATAATGCATTTAATACAAACAGAAAAAAAAAAAAAAAAAAGAGAAAGAGCAGTTGGGAACAGAGAATTCACTTCCCAGAGGGCAGAAACATAACTGAGAG
This sequence comes from Acanthisitta chloris, assembly GCF_000695815.1. NCBI lineage: Eukaryota > Metazoa > Chordata > Aves > Passeriformes > Acanthisittidae > Acanthisitta > Acanthisitta chloris. Next base: position 36,524 of record NW_008678926.1, read on the forward strand.
AAATATATGTAGAAAAGCTTTAGGGATTGGAATGGAGCTTAGAGATCCTCCAGCCCCAACCCCTGTCCTGGGCAGGGACACCTCCCACCAGAGCAGGTTGCTCAAGGCTTCATCCAACCTGGCTGTGAGCACTGCCAGGGTTGGGGCAGCCACAGCCTCCCTGGGCAACCTGGGACAGTGTCTCACCACCCTCACAGGAAAAAACTTTCTCCTAATACCTAACCTAAATTTCCCCTTCTTTAATTCGAATCCATTATCCCTTGTCCTATCAGTGCAATTCTTAACAAAGAGATGATGTGTGGAATAGATTTTAAAAACACTAACTGAGACACTGTTTTGGGCCTCAAAGCATGTACACAGAACATCAATGGGAATCCCTTAGCTGGCTGCAGCCTTGTCACAGCACTGGGACATACCTTCTTCCCAAATCAAAGTGTGATCTGCAGGCTGCATGTCACCAACGTCTCGCAGCTGCAAACTCCCTGCCTAGCTTTCAAATGCTTCTCACTCTTTGAGCATCCCAAGCTCAAAACAGCTGTGGTTAGGCAGGAATTTCGAAGGAGCAGGGAAAATGACTTCACACTAGGGAAACACCCTGAGTAAATAAATAAAAGCAATGTGTGTTTACCAGGACTCAAATACCTTGGCATGAAGTGTGTTTAAAAGCAGAAATAAATATATTGAATTAGGAAAACTGGCTGCATGCACTAAGCAATAGAACAGGGCCCAAGAGATTGTTCCATGTTCCAGCCCATGAATAGACTTTGACATTGTCACTGACTCACACTGTGCCCCAGTTATGGCATGGGAAGGTACCTCAGCCTCGAGGGTATCAGCAGGATAAAGTCTATTACTGAACAACTTACTCAGCTATTCAGGTCACTACACTTTACTCTCACCACTTCTGCTACAGGGACACTGGTAATGAAACAGGGTACAGCTATTTCACCAGAGAATACCTAAGAATCCTAAACACCTGGGGTTTTAAACAGTGGGTACAACTTAAAACTGGTTATAGGCTAAAGGAAACATTGGCTATTGTTCAGGGAAATAATATACACAAAACCACAATTAAAACCTTTGAAAAGACATTGTATGCAGCTATAGATACAATTTTTAAGATATAAGTATCCCACCTGGAATACTGAGCACAGTTCTGGTGCCCTCAATGTAAGAAGGACATGGAACTGTTGGAGCAAGTCCAGAGGAGGCCACCAAGTTGGGAAGAGCACTGGAGCATCTCCCCTGTGAGGACAGGCTGAGGGAGTTGGGGCTGTTGAGCCTGGAGAAGAGAAGGTTGTGTGGAGACCTCAGAGCAACTTTTCAATATCTGAAGGGCCTAGAAGGAGCTGCAGAGGGACTCTGTGTTAGGAGCTGCAGGGACAGGACAAGGGGTAATGGGTTCAAACTGAAGGAGGGGAGGTCCAGGCTGGATATTAGAAAAATGTTTTTTCCTGTGAGTGTGGTGAGACCCTGGCCCAGGTTGCCCAGGGAGGCTGTGGCTGCCCCAACCCTGGCAGTGTTCACAGCCAGGTTGGATGAGCCTTGAGCAACCTGCTCTGGTGGGAGGTGTCCCTGCCCAGGGCAGGGGTTGGGACTAGATGATTTCTAAGGTCCATTCCAACCCCTAAACTCTATGATTCTATAATTTTGTTTCATTTCTTGGCTGTATTTCACAGTAACATCTTAAAAGAATCTTTCTGGAAGTTGTTTCTAGTGCTACAACACAACAAAAATGGATGATGCTGCAACTCTACACTTCTACATAGTGTTAGACAAATGCACTGAGCTGTAAGTTACAGTAAATAACCACTGCATGCTAACTGCCAATGGTTTTGGGATTTATTATCCAGATTGTCAGATTCATATCTGACCTGGATCACAAGTAATTAAGATGATGTTTAATCCCCCAGCTGCCAAATTCTTCATCAAGCTATGAAGATGTGCCCATCAAGTCACATTCACATTGTGCAGATACATAAATCAGTCAATATTTATCCAAACCTTTTAAAAAATTAGCAATTAAGGAGTTATTTTAAGAGCTCAGGACTCATGAAAGATGGGAACAGTTTAATTTGCTTAGAGCCACACCTGAACGTCCTCAAGCATTTTCTAAGTACTAGTCTTTGACAAGAGACAGAACTTGTCACAGTTCCACCCTTCCTCAAGCATTTTCTAAGTACTAGAACTAGAGACAGAACTAGAGACAGAACTTGTCACAGTTCCACCCCTGCATACCATGATGTGGCACCAGTTCACTAGATCCTCTTTGACAGTTAAACAACATGGACCTTCCACTAATGTTGGTATTCTACTCTGCAGTACTGATGTGATTCAACTAATTGAGGGGAGAGAAATTTCACTAGGCACCAAACAACATGCTTCCCTATCCATTCTGGGCCATGGGACTGTTGGAGCAAGTCCAGGGAAGTCACCAAGTTGCTAAGAGCACTGGAGCATCTCCCCTGTGGAGACAGGCTGAGGGAGTTGGGGCTGTTGAGCCTGGAGAAGAGAAGGTTGTGTGGAGACCTCAGAGCAACTTTTCAATATCTGAAGGGCCTAGAAGGAGCTGCAGAGGGACTCTGTGTTAGGAGCTGCAGGGACAGGACAAGGGGTAATGGGTTCAAACTGAAGGAGGGGAGGGCCAGGCTGGAGATTAGAAAAATGTTTTTTCCTGTGAGAGAAGGTTGTGTGGAGACCTCAGAGCAACTTTTCACTATCTGAAGGGGCTACAAGAGCTAGAGAGGGACTCTGTGTTAGGAACTGCAGGGACAGGACAAGGGGCAATGGGCACAAACTGAAGGAGGAGAAGTTTAGGTTAGATATTAGAAAAAATTTTTTCCCCGTAAGGGTGGTGAGACCCTGTGCCAGGTTGCCCAGGGAGGCTGTGGCTGCCCCAACCCTGGCAGTGTTCACAGCCAGGTTGGATGAGCCTTGAGCAACCTGCTCTGGTGGGAGGTGTCCCTGCCCAGGGCAGGGGTTGGGACTAGATGATCTCTAAGCTCCATTCCAACCCCTAAAATTCTAAGCTCACCCTCTTTAAAGTGTGCAGGTTAACTAGGTATGAACTGGCAAAACCAGAAGGCATTATAGCACTTTCTGGGATATCCAGCCATCTTCAGGGGGACAAAAAAAATTTTAAAAAGCATTCAAGTTCGTATAAATAATATTCTAACACTTTTATAGCACTAATTTTCTCATGGATCATTTCTTAACTTCTGCACCTAATATTTGCATACTAATAAGAAACTCCCTTTTCCTGATAAGTCTGATTTATACTTGGTAAAAACCCCCAAAATTCTAACAACACAGAAATCAGAGAGAAACTAAAAGACAACAGAAGGGAAAAAAACCAAGAGACCTAGTAATACACTAGGGGGAAAAAAAATAACATCACAGCACCAATTCCTGCGATGCAACTTAAATAATATGCTATGATACGGCCAAAAAGACAAGTAAGAATAAAATACAAACACTGGTTCCAGTCTATCTTCCATTTATTTGAATCAGCAATGGGGTTGATGACTCATTAAACCAGAGTTAACAATTTTTCAGTGAAGCTCAACTATAACCTCCCATCAGCAGGACCAAGGGAATCTCTGGCTGCTCACAGCACAGCACTGCACCAAAGCAATCTAGCAGCCAGATGTGTATGATAAAGACTGGGGTGTGACAAAATCAGGTTATCAGCTGCAAACATAGCTTTTCTTTGGCATTCTTCATGCTTTCAAAGGGGTTTCAGTCACAGACACTCAAGTTCTCTTTGAGTCCAAGGCGTGACAGAGTTTGAGAAAACTCAAAATGACAAAGAAAAAAGGAAACTACAGAAAATACATGTCGCAAGTTCACCACATTTACTTCTCTTTTATGTGTGTTTTGTATATTTGAAGTTTCATTCAGCTCCAGGAATTTCATAATCCACTCTGTGGCTCCAAGCAAAACATTAATAGGCAAAGTTGTTTTGCTCCACTCCTGCTACCTGCAGGAATGTGCAATTCAGAAAAATGCCACAGACTGTTCCAATTCCTTCTCTCCTTGAATAGTGAACTTTTCTTTGGAGCTAGAAAAGAAAAGAAGGCATGGCCAACCAAATTAAAAAGTGGAGGAAAGAATCATGGAGACAATTGAGCCACTGGCCATGTTTGGTTGAAAGCAACCACGACTGTTTCTGATTATAAACATTTAGCCTTTCTGCCACAGTAATGCAGAAGGACCTTTCCTCTGATAGTGGGAAATCAAGGAAGTCTTGAGGGTAGAAAGCAACAAAACACACCTATGAAAAGCTCTTCTAAAGGAAAGGAGAAAAGACCCTTTACATCTGTGCACTTATCTTCCCAACATCTCTCTCAGGAATTTGCTTACAATACGAATGATTTTCATCTGAACTGCTTTAAAGTAGCTCTCTTGCACTTATTAGCAAGCTAAATTTATTTTTGCTTCTTACTATAAATGAGAACACTTTGATCTAAAGCACACAGAAAGGCAATCAGGGCAGAGAAAATAATTCTTTCTGCTTGTTCTCAACCTTCAAAGCCTCTGCACGTTGCAGATTTATTCTGCAGAAACTGGTGATAGGAATCTCAGGCTGCTGGAAGATTCTTTTATCCAATGCAACAGTTACATGATCTTGGTCATGTTGCCTGCAACTTCATCAATCAAGCATGAGGATACTTCTGCACACTTACGTTTTAGTAGCTTCCTTTTTCTAATTTGCTTCCCTCCCTTGCCATTAAATAAAGCAACAGCAGAATCTAATACACTGCAGGACAGTCTTGTTTAATCCAACATTACAATCCATTAAAGAAAAACCAAAAAGGAAACATGAGATCAATAGCAAACTTTGAAAGACACATGGTTAAAAGTTGCTGCACTTGAGCACTAGGAAAGATTTACAATATAGATTCACAGAATTAGAATTTAAGGGTTGGAATGGAGCTTAGAGATCATCTAGTCCCAACCCCCTGCCCTGGGCAGGGACACCTCCTCACTAGATCAGGTTGCTCAAGTTCTCATCCAACCTGGCTTTGACTACCACCAGGGTTGGGGCATCCACAACCTCCTTGGGCAATCTGGGACAGTGTCTCACCACCCTCACAGGGAAAAGCTTTTTTCTAATATCTAACCTAAACTTCCCCTCCTTCAGTTTGAACCCATTGCCCCTTGTCCTATCACTGCAGTTCCTAACACAGATCCCTCTGCAGCTTCCCTGGAGCCCCTTCAGCTCCTGGAAGGTGCTCTGAGGTCTCCACACAACCTTCTCTTCTCCAGGCTCAACAGCCCCAACTCCCTCAGCCTGTCCTCACAGGGGGGATGCTCCAGTGCTCTTAGCAACTTTGTGGCCTCCTCTGCACTTGCTCCAATAGTTCCATGTCCTTCTTACATTGAGGGCACCAGACCTGTGTGCAGTATTCCAGGTGGGTCTCAGCAGAGCAGAGTAGAGGGGGAGAATCACCTCCTTCACTGTTGTGAGTCATTACCTGAGCTCTGAGCATTTCCAGTGCCCCAGACAAAGTTGATACCCTGGGAGTGAGTCATATTGCACTAGAGT
>NW_008678926.1:42171-45360 GCF_000695815.1 Acanthisitta chloris
TCTTTCTCCTCACTGCTGATTTCAATTCAACATAGGCACATCCTGTCAGACACTCAGAATTAACCTGTTTGCAGTATTTTACCATATCTGTGTATCTACCAATCTCTTCTTATCAAAGGACATTCTTATGCTATATACAAATAATATAGAAAAAAAATGTAACTTTTTATTTCAGCAGAGAACAGACCAAGTATCTACAAAATCTTTTCTGGATGTTCTTTATGCAATGCTCCCTTCCCAAAAACAACACAGGCAGCTCAATGCAAACACATTCACTGCTGACAAGCCACGATTTGGCCACATGACTGTCCTGCCTGTATTTCAGGTATTAGCTATGTCAAATCTAATTATCAGAGACAGCTTGACAAGGTCTTTCATATTATTCAGGAAAGGTACACTAGCCAAAGCCCTGATGAAATCCACGGTGTATAATAAATCTCACCCAGTTCAGCTGAGGCTTGTAGTTTTGCTGACAGTTTTTTCCTCAATAAATTACTCTACATAAATAATCATTGGCTAGCAAACCTCTACCAGGACTGCCAGGAACTCAGTGACCCACAATGTGTGAGAAATACTGCCTGTCACGTTTACAATCAAACATATGAGGTTTGCTTTCTCCATGATGACTGCCACAGAAATTATGCTGGGTTTAATTGTGCCAATTATGAAGGCTTCTGTGTTAGTTTGACAGAGTGCTTCAGCCTGTTCTGCCCTCAGCTTGGAATCCTGCAATTCAAATAACAACCCTGTCTAGGAAAGGACAACATATCAAAGAAGGTACATGGACTGAATTACGAGTTTTTCTAGTTAGTGGATGTTTCTTCCCTTCATCTCCTGCCATGGGTGAAGGGTACACAGATACCAGGATGCAATGTACAAGCACATAGACAAATGCCAGTGGAATCTCATAAGAATACAACACGAATATTACTCATATTTCCAGGATTTTCATGCAGAAATATCCATCAAAAGTGATTAAAAGTTCAGGCACTGTTTCCAGCATAAATGTCTAACTTAAGAACTCAAGCATATTGGCACATCTGATTAAGCAAGAGTCCAGTGTAGTGGGCACACACTGCAGCTTCACACATGCAAGAAAGGAAAGGAAAGCACAACATCCACTTTCCTCAAAGACATTACAATAGAAGTTCTGTGATAATTTATACTTCAATTCCTTTGCCTTGTTGTACAGAGGGGAGATCGTACAGATAATTGTTTAAGTTGAAATGGCAGCTACATCTTCCAGAAGAGGCAGAGAAGGCAGGGAAAGCAAATGTTCTGCAAGGACCCATGAGAACAAACAGTGGGAAACACAGCTCTGCAATCATTAGTCACGTACGGGGTGTGTGAGACACCCCTACATCCAGGGACTAATGACAGGTCACATACCAGTACTAAAATTCAAATATATACAGCATGAAAGCCATTAGAGCATACAAACTACCATCACACCCAAGATAGTGTGTCACTAAACCACAGACAGAAATCCTGAATGACAAGGTGGAGATGGAAAGAAGGTCAAGGAGGAAGAAGGAGTTGCAGTGCCTGAGACTTTTCAACAAAACCTTCAGGACAAAGTCTGTCATAAACAGGGCCTTACAGAAGTTGTATTAACCAGAGACTTAAGGAGGATGCACATGCAGCAAGAGATAATATCTAACCACAGTGTTGTAAAGAGTCATTAACTTTTCCTCTGGTAGCTCCAGCAGGGCCTGTCTTCTACTTTTACCATCACAGTTTTGCACCTAGTGTGTGCAAAACTTCGAATTCAGATGTGTATCTAGGTCTATACAGAGCTCCAGTACTTTTCATCTTGACTTCTTTAGAGGTACATTGAAAGCCAGAAGAGCAACTGGTACTAACACATGTCACTGACCACAAGAATGCTCACAAAAGTACTGTGTAACTGTGGGGTGATGCAAGAGAACAGACACGCACTGGGGTGTCAAGAGACAGAAGTCTGAAGAGAAAGAAACCTCTAAAGGAAAACAGAAATAAGATCAGAGTCACTTCTTTAAGAAGACCTCCTTAGTCCTGCAGCCAAAACCTGCAGCACAAAAATCTTTCTCACACACAAGCACAACAGCTTTTCCCCAGCACAGATCACCCTTTCAAAACAAGTGATTTGACCTCATATTTATTTAGAGTACAAAGGTAACAATAACGGATGCAAAATAAAAGCAAATGTGAGTATCACAAGCTGATCCCTCCTATTCCTACATCACAGCAACCTATATCAAAATAAAACATACCAAAAACCAGTGTAGAAACTTTGGACAAAGGGAGTACAGGAAGTTTTGAACAGTGCTCACAGTTGCGCAGATTATATAGAACTGAGGGCAGAAAACTGATGGTGATTTCCTAGTTAGAGGGTGGTAAGTGAAGAGAGTTTTCCCCACAGAAATTAGTTTCTCTCAGTAAAAGATACACAAAATCATTATCTACTCCTGTAGTTGCTTTAAACAAAGTGTCATCAAGACAGATAAGGCAAATCGTTCGCATACAATTAGCTGCATGGATACAAAAGGAAAGGAAAAGCACTTGTGTTTTCTTTCTCTATGGGAGGGAGGGAGGGAATCTTCCCCTGCTATCTGTCTCAATCCCACAGGAGGCATCTGCAAACTGGAACCTCTGCATAAACAGTTCTCTTGCATTCCTGGCCTGACGTAAACTCAGAGCACAACTATCCTCTTCTCTTTATTAGTAACAGAGATTAAGAAAATGCTTTATAAGGCAAGTGATATTACTAATACCAAAGTACCTTAAAAACTGAAAACTTTGTGGCTATTGGCAACTCATAATTAAGCTGGTTCACTGACTGTTGCTCAAGACAAACCTCAACTCGTGATTCTCATTTTGTCATCATCTTTCCCGTTGGTGTAGATAAAAGCCACACTGGTTTTACATATATTTTATAGTCTTTACTCCTGGCTTCCAAAGGTTCATGCTACCCTAAGACATTTGTCCATAATTAGCCACTGTAAAACAATGGAACCAAGTAAGATTTAGTTCATGCATCATTTAGCAGTTCAGTGGGAGCCACCTGTTCTGCATTAGGACCAGGCTCGAGTTAGGATATACTTGCAGGGTTTTCACATCATTTTTTTATTTGTTATTAGTTACCACTGTCAACACACAGAAAGAGAAGGATCCAAAAATTCAGCCAATTACGTGCAGGGCTGGGTAGCA
>NW_008678926.1:45409-50498 GCF_000695815.1 Acanthisitta chloris
TTAGCAAGGGAAAATTTCCTTTCTTGGCTTGTGCCTGCTAAAGGCTACAATCACCAAATTAGGACTAAGGATGGGTCCAGAAGGAATAATTTAGGGCTAAATTTAGGACTGGTGTCAGTAGTAACTGCCTGTTAAGACAGAGAGTAAGTTGGGTAGGGTCACTGAGATAGCAAAAGGAGAAAACAGAGCCAAAACTGGCAGTGAGCAGGGAAAATTTCCTTTCTTGGCTTGTGCCTGCTAAAGGCTACAATCACCAAATTAGGACTAAGGATGGGTCCAGAAGGAATAATTTAGGGCTAAATTTAGGACTGGTGTCAGTAGTAACTGCCTGTTAAGACAGAGAGTAAGTTGGGTAGGGTCACTGAGATAGCAAAAGGAGAAAACAGAGCCAAAACTGGCAGTGAGCTTGAAAGTGTGCAGCTGGCTCTGCCTGTGTCTGGGGCAGACTGCAGCAAGGAACAGCAGGGAGGCAGGACTAAGCCAGGGGACACTGCCAGCTCCAGCAGCAGAGTGCACAGGGTGGGACAGCCACCTGTGCCTTTGGCCAGAAAATACTGCTAGGCACAAGGAGAGCTTTGGGTAAGCCAAAAGCACTAGTAAAGTGCCTGTAGGTTATTGCCTGACTAGATATATTTCTGGGATCAACTGCTGGATTTGGGATACATTCCCAGCCAGAAGGAGCCCACAGGTTCCCAGTTCTAACAGGACACTAAGGTAGGCACAGTGCCACATCCTTCATATTCCAGAAAGCACAAGAAAACCGAAGAGATGCATTCCCTGCCTCGCAGGAACATTTGCCATGATAGCATGATAAAACCAAGCATTTAAAATCCAACACATCAGCTTCAAATCTGCAAGTGCCTACACCAAAACAGCTCTGGTCACTGGTTAGGGAACTGAATGGGCAGCCTGAAACTGTCATACACTTCACAACACAACCCCAACATCTGCCAAGTGTCTTACAAAACACAACATGCTAATGCACAGGGTAATGGGGTTACATGCCAAGGTCTCCTAATAACTAACTCCATCTCCAGCGAAGTCTTGATGTGCAATTCTGTGTAATCACTTGGCCCTCACTTCATCCATCTGTAAACAGAACAAGCAGCCCAACCCACCTCTCAGCATGCTGAAAAGTTAACATCCAAAATGCCTTATGCACTTTGGAGGGTTTTTTTTTTCAGGTGCTATATAGGTTAAGAGGTTTGTTTGTTTATTTTTAAGACTAATCTCCTATTAATGTGTTTTAAAGTGTACATACTTTACTTAACCAAAAAAATCCCAACAAACAATGCTGCAAATAGAACACCGGAAATCATTAGCAAGACTTTTAAATGAGTTGTGACTTGGCTGATGATAAGTAAGCAAATCACCTCTCACTTTCCCAATGACATTTCCGGCATGTAGATCCTTCCGCAGGGATTTTCTAGTGACAACCTCTTTCTACTGGGATTTTCTAGTTACATCCCTGAATAAGGAACTTTTTGCTACCAAGAATCCCCACCACATCAAGTTGTTCACTGCAGGAGTATAGGGAAAAGGAGGAATTCAGGTCAAAGGGAAATTCCTTCATTATTTCATGTCACTAACAGCAGGCAGAGGATTAGTCACTGCCAGACAGACATGCTTCATTTTGTGTAGACACAGAACAACAACTCTCAGCTCTCTTCATTCACATTCATCACCCACTTACACCACTACCTATGGATCTTCCAGAAAAGAATCCAAACAGCAGCTCACAGACAAACATCACTATAACTTACAAAAACAAACATTTATTGAGCTGGTTACTGACACCAAGGAATCCTCAGCTCCCTATACTGCACATACCACTAAAACATTCCCCTGGGCTTTGATCCAGAAATCATCAGAGTCCTCAAAGCATCAAAAGCCAATTTGAGAAAGGTGACTGCCAGAAATCAAACCCAATAAGATTAAGCAAACAAAAAAACACAGGGGAAAAGCAAAACAAATGCAGAAAACCACTCAGTAATGCTCAATAAATGAGCATTACCACAGCAATGCTATAATGTACAAAAGAGTATGGATTTTTTTCTTTTCCTGGAAAAGGTTAGAGAATCCTTCACCTGACAAAAACTGCACTAGAGAGAATTACAATGGGTCCCTCTCTGAAGAAAAGCAACTGGGAAAAAGTAAGCAAGCAAGAAACCCCAGCACACCCTTCCTCAGAAGACATCTGACATGTCTTTCTCTGACATGACGAGTTATTGACATCAGTGTATTCCGTCTGCTATTTTTACAGAGCTTCAAAAGCAAATGTCTTTCTCCTCTCTAATTGTTCTCCTATGACTAAAAATTCAACTGACATTAGCAAAGCTGAAGGTTTTGTACAGGAGGGATACAGCTAGGCAAGATGGTAGTTTACTCTGTGGAAAGAAAAAAGAAAAAAAAAGCCTAGGAATAACTTTCCTTTTCTTTTTTTCATTAACTTGCTAGCAGAGAACCCTCTCTTCTGTAACAGCAGTGGCCTGTGGCAGTGCCATCACCAGACAGCACTTATTATGCTCTTGTTTTGAGTAAGTTACTCCTACTCAATAACTGGGTAGGAAAAAGCAATGCTAGATGCGTGGAAACAAAACAGCAATTATTTTCAAAATCTAAACCATCCCTTCTCCACAGCCTGGAGAAGAGAAGACTGAGTGGAGACCTCGGAGCAACTTTTCAATATCTGAAGGGGCTACAAGGAGCCAGAGAGGGACTCTATGTTAGGAACTGCAGTAATAGGAGAAGTGGTAATCGGTTCAAACTGAAGGAGGGGAAGTCTAGGTTAGATAACCAGGCTGGATGAGGCTTGAGCAACCTGATCTAGTGAGGAGGTGTCCCTGCCCAGGGCAGGGGGTGGGTCTGGATGATCTCCTAAGGTCCATTCCAACCCTTAAATTCTATGATTCTATGAGTTAGAGGTCCATATATCAGGGAGGACTTGATTCAGCCTTTGTTCTACCCCAAACTCTCTTAGGAACCCAGAGCATGACTTGATGCCAGCGCATGCTACATCCCATGCCTACTGGACCCTTACTGCTCATCCTTAATACTCAAACTAGAACATTAAGATAAGTTTCCTCTATCATTTTTTCAGCAGAACTGGCAGCTAAAGGCATCAAATGAAGTGAAGAAGGCAGCAATTTCTGAAAGCTATGGCAAGAATCACCTGAAAAGTCATGCTAATAAGACCTCTCAGAAGGGAGAAAGAGAGAGAGAAGAAATAGGATCACAAACCACTGGGGTAATGGCAACTATTTTCCAATCAAAATTCCTTTCGGGTATCCCCCAGTGTCTCTGCTTGTCACTCTGGGAATGCCACCCCAGCACATCCATCCAGGAACTCAGAACAAAACTCAGCAGCTGCTCATACCTCTCTCAGCTACTACACTAATAATAGTGTCTAGGAAGTAATGTTCCAATAAGGCCATTCAGTAATGTCCTCATGAAATGTGAGATCACCTCCTGACCACTATTAAAATACTAGAATTTTCTGCACTTAAAAGAGAAACTGAAAGAAAAGGCTTTAGGGGGAAAAATAAAATCTATGAAGATCAGCATCCTTACTCAGAAGATAAAGCACTTTACACTTAAAGACACAATTTCTGTTCACAAGGATTTACTACCAAATCTGAGACATCAAAGTCATGCCATTCCTTTTGTCTGCTCACAAGTTCCAAGATGCTAACACCAAACAAACCATAGCTATCACTGCAAGAACAGAAAGCACACTGAGAAAGTTTCATTAATAAAAGGACTGAAATTGAAATAAACATTGATAGAATTATTTGGGGTTTATTTGACACTTTCGTGGCATCAGAAGCTTTTGTTTCAGGAGGGGCTGTGATGTCTTGTTTCTGTCACATGTTGCTTACAAACAGTCAGTTTCCATTTAGAGGAACTTTTCCCTGTACCAGAGGGAAGTGTTGGGGGAGGTGCTATCAGATTAATTGCCAATGGTGTCCTGTTATTTCCTCCAGCCAAAACAATGCTGCTACTTTTCCTTACAGACATCTTAATTCCTAATTTTATCTTTAAATGCATCCATGGTAATCATGCCCAACCCATTTCCAAGAAAGAATCAAATCCTTGTAAACAATTTAATTTCAGGAACAGCAAACAAAAGGCACAATGAGGGGAAAAAGGACCTCCTCAATGAAGACACCTCTGCAATCACTTTACAAATGTGAAGTGGATTTCAGTATACCCACAAAACATAGCAGGGTTGGCATACCTGGTTTTCTTCACATACAGATACTTTTCATAAAAAAAAAATAAAAATAAGTGAATTACGATATGCTATAAACCTTAGAAAAGCCAAACTGCTGACTTAAGTTTCCACTTGAATATTCTGCATGGCAAGAGCAGAACAGCTGCTTTCTGAGTTCAGACTGCCCTGCCCTCCACACTGATGTCCAGCACATGACTGTAGGAGAATATGGCACATTATCCTATTGGATTCTATATTAAGAGGATAAAAAAAGTTCCTAATTTCTGCTCCATTCAAATCACAGCTACAGAAAAAGAGCAGTGGGTGCAGTTTCACCTACTGCAGAAGGGACTGATGCACAACACATCTCTGTGACATCTCAGTGGTCATGAAATGCTTAACAGATGAATGTCCCTAAGTTTGAAACAATTACTTAAATAATGATGGGAAGAAAGATATATAAAAGTGAAGGGCTTGCCAAAGATGCTCACAAAACCACTTCCCTAGACACAGTTTGCTTTTTTCGGTCATACTATAAAATTTTCTATGCATGTGAAACAACACCTAACCTTACAGACACGAACCATGTCCACGATAGAGAGATCCTCAGGACTGACAGCAACCTATAGCAGTAATATAAAAAAATAAAAAGAAAAAAAACCCAAAAAACCCCCAAACAAACAAGCAAAAAAAAACCCACTCAAAAAAAGCCCTATGTACATTCCAAGCTGTGTTGCACCAAAATATAAGGTATTTTTGTAAATAAAAAAGAGGAATTCACACCTAAGACACATTCCAATCAGAGATATCTGAAAGTGGTTAATGGAGGCAGGAAGGGAAATTAAATTTGCAGATAAGTGAATGCAAAGAATCATT
>NW_008678926.1:50508-60947 GCF_000695815.1 Acanthisitta chloris
AATATGGAGATGTTTTTGTGACTGCTGAGCAGAATTTACACAGAGTCAAGGCCTCTCCTTGTCATACTGCCATGCTGGTGAGGAAGCTGGGAGGTGTGTGGGAAGTTGGAATGGGACACAACAAGGACAGGCAACCCAAACTGACCAAAGGGATATTCCATTCCATAGGACATCAAGCTCAGTATATAAAGTGGAGGGAAGCAGGAGGAAGGGGGAGGGATGTTTAGAGTGATGCTGTTTGTCTTCCCAAAGTAACTGCTACATGTGATAGGGCTGGTAATGACTGAACACCTCCTGCCTGTGGGAAGCAGTGAACTAACTCCTTGGGTTTTTTCCTTTCCCTGCTAACCTGCCTTTACTGAAACTCACAAGTTTTCTAACTTTTACTCTTCCAATTCTCTCCTCAGTTTTCCTGGTGGGGAAGGGAGTGACCTGCTGTGTGGGGCTTGGTGGCTGGTTGGGGTTAAACCATGACACTTCTAAAAGCAAAAAAATCTAACAAAGGATGCACTAATTCCAGGTAGTTATATTTCTTTTAGCAAAGATGCTGAATCTGCTAAAACAAGGGAACAGCTAGGCGAGAAGCACAACAGAAATTTGAAACTCAGCATTTCGAAATGACTGAAAGCATAAAGGAAAATGAAACACAGTAAAAGTACAGTAATATTACCACAGAGCAAGTGTTTAAGAGCAGACTGGACAAAGTCAGCTTTGTTCCTGAAAAGTTTGCAGGCTGAGGAGCTGGATGGACAAAAGCTTTAGAGAAACAGTCATTTGGCTCCTGAGTGAGTTTGTCAGTTGGCCCAGGCCTCTTCGACAGAGATCGCACAAAACTTGATATTTTAACCGGAAAAAAGTAATGACAATTTAGCCTGCTTTGTTCTCAGGCTGTTCCAAAGGCTCCAGCTATGCAGCACTCACAGCCTGCTAATCCATGTAAGCTCCAAGCTCAGTCCCATGATGGATTTCTAAGAACTGTGACCCACTGACAAAACGATATTTTGGATAGTTTTTCTCAGGTCCTCAAGTGACCTGGCAGGTTGCTCCCTCCACCAGCTTACAAGATAGTGAGATTTCTTCTGGAGAAGCATATTCTAAGCAATAATACATTCTCTTAAAACTGCTACAAGTTTTCTTACGCTTTTTGGGGGTTTGTTCTCTCAGACCTACATTGAAATATTATTCTTTTTCAACTCTTCCTAATGACTGACAATATCACAGATTAAAGCAAACAGATAAAATTGTGTGCTGAATAATGTGCTCTCTCTGTCTGAGATCCCAACTTTTGAGATTTGATACACTACAGTCCAACTTTCCTTAAGGCTGAAACACTTAAAGGGTGACACAACCTTCAGACTCTTCACCATTAATTCAACGCCTCCATACATCAGCCCAATGGAGGAAACAGACACATTTAGAAGCTAAAAAACACTCACCAGCAACAAAGTGGCTGAGAACCTGCTCCTGGACACCACACACAGGTTAAAATGTCCTTCAAGGCCCAGGTCTGGTACACAGCCCTGCTCTGTTTCATCCTGGATACTCAGTCTCCCCTGCCAAATTAAACAAAGCATTTTTTTCCTCTTCAAGGACATGAAGTCCCAACCAGCCAGGTGCATAGTCAAAAGCTGACGAGAACTGAGGGAAGCTGTAACAACCAGATTTACTGAGAGTCCAAGCCTCTCTCTGACCTCCCTATTGAGCAGATAACCCTCACCTGCCCAAGTCCTTCCAACTAAAGAGCCAACAACAGGACATTTATTCAAATGTGTGAGCTGTACTAAAACCACAATCTGTTTAATAACACTGCAATTTTCCATCTCTGTAGCTTATTTTTCCCCTCGCACTGCTCCTTTCCCACAGAGGATAAGCCTAGCATGAATGATTTACAGGAACTTGTGGTTTGGCCTTGGCTTGCAGTGGCCACATTGCTGCTGAGGGCATGGATGTTTTCTCTCTATTTTTATCCTGAAAGGTGAGCAAACACATGGGATGGAAAAGAACAACAAAGGGAGGAAACAAAAGCAGAGTGGAAGGAGTAAAAGGCATTCACAAAGAACAAGGCATCTACAAGTAGCTCCATTCATAGTTACAAGTACAGAAAAACAACATGACACTGAGGTTGTCTGTTAAAAACTGACAAAATTGTCTGTTTAGAAAAGGAACTTGAGGATAGTATAAACCTAGCCACAGAGTTCCCTTTCCAGTATCTTATTTCCCAGAGAGATCTCTAAGCATGCATGCATCTATCCCAGATGTATAACATAGGACACTATAAATTGCTGCCCTCTCTGCTATCAAACTTACACCCAAAGAGCATCAACCTCCATGGGAGCTGCTGAGAAGGAGCACATGTGCCTACCTCAACTCATTGCAAAACTGATGGCTTGGTTTAAACTTGGCAAAGAAGTTGCATTTGACTTAGCAACAAGGCAGATTCTGGGTGCTGATTAAGACTGACAACTACAGTGGGTGGCAGAAACCACCAGCAGAGAGACATGTTAAAGTCCCCAAACACTAGTTTCTTAAACTATTCAACTTATTTGATAATACATTTGACTAGATATTCATCTATTCACTAGATATTCCAGAAAGTATTCAACTGCTCAGTGTCTTAATTACCCAACTCAAACACATGAAGACCTTTAAAAGATAACCAGAACACTCAGTGTGCTGTAACATCTTAACAACAACTGCCACAGAACAAAAGTAAAGCTGGTCTGGAAACTCAGAAAAGCGGCATTAAACCCAAAAGAAAACCCCATCAGACATAAGAAGTCAGAAAAATTATGTCAAGAAGCTCCAACCCACACTATCAAAACATTAAGCATGTTGCTAAGATTCACAGGCTGTGGACTATCTCCCTCAAACAGCCAAACCTCTTTTTTTTAGGTGAATATGTTAAGTGCTGCAGTAGTGACTGACACTGGCACTGTAAAACAAAAGCAGTAAAGTCAATGTAAACTATATACATTACTGATGTAATGTAAAAAAAACAGCTAGGGAGGAGGAAAAGCATTGGGATGAAGCTCTCAGTGCCACTCCAATCCATCTGCTCCCTATCCAGGGCTGAGCAAGTCCAGAGGAGGCCACCAAGTTGATAAGAGGACTGGAGCAACTCTCCTAGGGAGACAGGCTGAGGGAGTTGGGGCTGTTGAGCCTGGAGAAGAGAAGGTTATGTGGAGACCTCAGAGCACCTTCCAGGAGCTGAAGGGGCTCCAGGGAAGCTGCAGAGGGATCTGTGTTAGGAGCTGCAGGGACAGGACAAGGGGCAATGGGCACAAATTGAAAGAGGGAAATTTAAGTTAGATATTAGGAAGCCGTTTTTGCCTGTGAGTGTGGTGAGACACTGGCCCAGGGTGCCCAGGGAGGCTGTGGCTGCCCCAACCCTGGCAGTGTTCACAGCCAGGTTGGCTGAGCCTTGAACAACCTGCTCTGGTGGGAGGTGTCCCTGCCCAGGGCAGGGGTTGGGACTAGATGATCTCTAAGCTCCACTCCAACCCCTAAAATTCTATTATTCAGATTCTGTGTAATTCTATAATAACACTTCTAAATTTCTTGTTATTAAATAAACAATTTTAAAAAAACAATTTTCAATATGATCTACCAGACAACTACTCTAAAAATTACAAACTTATTTCTGTTGGTTTTGTCCAGAGATCGACAATTACACTGATCACTGATGTCCTCTTTAATGACTGTTTACACAGCTTATCTAAAACTGAAATATTACATGTTTCCTCAAACAATTAAAAGACAGAATCACTTTACTCAACAGCCTGTCACACCTCTCAGCAGTGAGCAAACCCTTAGAAACTCGGACACTTCGTATTTTCTACCATCACAGCTTGTCCACTAGCACAATGCTTTACTTTTAATACAGCAAAAAATGAGCAGTGGAACATCTACAGGACAAAGAAGGCAATGGAGCTAGTTAGTAATTCAAGCTGAAAAGATGAGATTCAAGATGACAAACTGGCATCCTGCACAGAGTGAGTCTGACACTTTTTATAGCTACTGACACAGTAATGAATGCTTCATTTGGGGTGGAGCTAAACGCAATGTACTTGAGAGTACATTTTTCAAAGAAAGCATTTCCCTGATCTTTATACAGAAGCAATTTTATCTACAAGCAGAAGAAAAAAAAAAACCAACACCCAAGTGCTGTCATAGCTAATTAGGCCCTAGCTGTGGCAATTATCTTGAAGGGAAAAACAACATTCTATTATGTTGTCATAAGCAGCTCTTTCTTAAGGGAAACCTGTACCAGATGGGCCCCAAAGTCCCTGTTTGCCTTGGGTTTTTAATGTTTCCATTATCGAGCTCAACACCAATAGAAAGGGGTTTTTTAAAGGTATATATTGCTCAGTAGCCTTTGCAATACAGGATCTAGCACTGCCCTGGCAGCAGTTTTTATCTAACTTGGCCCTAGCTGAGTATATTTCAAATAAAAGCATTCACTTACAGCATTGATTCGCTTATACTTATCACACCTAAAGCAAGCACACCTTGTGATAGAAATAAAGCTTGGGTTTGAGCTACTAACTGAAAAATAAAATAGCTTTCTAAAACCCAAATGTGAGGATTTATTAATTCAGGGCTCTCACTGAATTCCAGGTGGCTAATCAAATCCTAATTGTCAAGGACTATCCTAAAATCAAGTCCTAACTAACCACTCTGGATTTAGGTAAGTTAGCACACAAGTTCAATTAAGACCCTGTTGTAATATTCCCTCCACCTCATTAGAATGGCATTAGCTTTTACTCAGTCTTTGGATTCTTACTAAATCTTTAGAAAATGTCCTTTACTTCTCTAGAAGTCATTAATGAGTCCTGCATTAACAGCTTTGTCTTGCTTCTTTGGCATGTACTGGATTGACAGTAGAATATTTTTGTGGCAGGAAATCCCTAAGACTTTGAGAGCTGGCACAAATTATACATTCAGCTAAATTGTTTCATAACTGCATATTATACCAAGGAAAGTTTTAAAAATGGGCAATTAGTGCTTAAGAAAAAAAGCACCGTGGCTCAAGTGGTCTGAGAGGTTTTCATGTGGTGTTGTTATATGGATTACCACAGCCCCTACATTTACATAGGAATATACAGACCAGGTCAGAACAAAAGTCTACCCAGATCAGAGTCTGAAAGGTCAACCACCACCACCACACACTAAGAGAAGTGGCCAAGAACAAGTATATGGGTTTGGGCAACTCAGATGTCAGACTGAGGCTTGGCATTCGATTATGTTCTTCGGGATTGGGAATGGTTTTATTCCCATTGCCCACAAGATTTCCTGTCTGCTTTCCTTCTTGATGACAAACCTGTCAATGGCCAATGACTAGAAACACCTCAGAAGAAAGGAAAAGAACTATTCACCCTTTTTTCCCCACAAATGCAGAAATACTCCCTGGAGTAAACCAGCATTCTCCAGTATCAAGTACCAGTAACTCAGTAGTCCACCAAACTCTTTCTACAAATGAATAAACTTGGCTCTAGTTTTGTATTCTCTCTGGAAGGGTGCAAGAAGTAACTCTTTTGTGAAAAACATACATCAAAAATAGCAATACAAAATAGTCACCAGGAGCCTGAGCACACTGAGCTGCCTGCAGAGCTCAGCACTAGGCAGGCAGGATGCACCAAATGCATTGGCTAAGATCTACAGAGCCGAGTTCACAACCCAAAATCTTCAGGAACAGGAGGAATTACCCTGCTGCCAGCTGAAAGAGAGGCAGCAGAGATGGGAGGGCCAGGCCTACCCCAGTGAAAACCACACAGTGGGGCCACTGGTGGCAAGTTCCACAGGATGCCAGTGGGGGAAGGTGTCAGCTCTGCACTGGAGCAGGTGTGAAATGAGTGTTTGCGTACTGTGGTGCCCACATGGCAGTAGCTGATCCTGACTTGATGAAAGGCTTTATGATGCATTAGGGTTGAGAGGCCTATGTGAGGCACCTTCCCTATCAAACTTTGGCCAGGCTTCTCTCAAAAGAGCATTGCCTACAGACCAGCTCTTGGAAGTCTCCTGGGGCACTCAGCTTTTCTGTTTTATCAGCTTCTCCATCCATCTCTCTTCACCAGCCTGTTACAAAGTCACTGCGATTGACCCAAACAGAATTCTGCTCTGATTTGAGCCTAAATCCAAGAATGGGGAGACTGTTTTCAGGCACATGGAATAGGGAGCATGCACTCACAAGTGTCCTTTGCAAAACCCCTGTGAGATGCCCAGGACCAAGACCTATGCCCCTGCTGACTCTTCCTGCTCCTCCCTGAGGTCTTAGGTCTTCCTGAAGTTATTCATGAACGATTTTGATCCTGACTGAGCTGGAATCCCTGAGAAATATTGCATTTCTATTTTTAAAAGCATATGTGTATATCCTTTGTATTTACTGATCACTAACTGTGGAAAAAAAAAGTCTCTCTATACTCCTTTTAAACATATTTAACTGCCATAAGAAAAGAAAGAGCCACCTATTGTTTATTCATTCTTCCAGTACTTAGCTTGAAGTAGACAACTCAGTGAGTCAAACCATTACACAGGAAACAGACAGCTTTGAGTCAGTCTTGTTTATCTTTCTATCACATTCTTGAAACTACTGAAACTTTCAAGTGTAAAGATACACTTGCAGAATGCTTCACTCTGGAAAATCTACAATTTGAGAATGCAGAAGATCCTGCTTTTTCTCATAGTCTCTCTTGGGGTTTTTTAAGCTATATGGTCCTGTACTAACAAAAAATCAGTTGATCGGTGATAGGTAAAAATACAATCCCATACAACTGAAGAGACAAATGGAAAGGAGTCAGTGAGAGGATCCACATCGTGTTACTGTTTTGTCCCCAGAGACACTGATGATTCCTGTGAAACAGAGGGAGTGGCAGCACAATCTGCTTCCATCTATCAAGATATAACCCAGTGCAGCAGCATCAAAGCCACTCACAGGGCTGTCTGTCAAGCAGGAAGTGGGATCTATTCAACTGTTATCAGTTATTCACACCTTAAGAATCCCCACAAGGTTTGTTGTAAGCCACTGCTTTACAAGGGAAATAAGGCAAGGGCTACAGGAGGGAAATGCAGGCAGTCTCTGCTGCAGTCCATTTCCCACAAATTGAACAACAGAGTTCCTACTACATTTTATATTTTACAGACCTTTCACAGAAGTTTATTATGCTCACATTTCAATAAAGCCAGATGCAAAGCTCGTAATTTACCTGGTTCTAGAAATAGAGAAATATTGAAGCTGTTAAGAAGACTTCTTTTGTTCAAAAGACTCAAACCATTCTCTAAAGGTTGCAATCAACTGTTGTCTGAGAGGCAGTCATCTAAGCTCGCTGCACCCTGCTTTATTACTGCATTCTCTGAATTGCAGTCAATCTGTCTTCATGCAGAAAATGCAGTTTTGACAGAAGTGAATAGCAAGCTCTGTGTCTAGGCCACTTCTCAGGCTTGGTTTTTGGAACAAGTACTAATCCCCTTTGGTTTCCTGACAGTGAATGAATCAGGTTCCTCAAAGAATTTAGATGCCAATGTTTTCTTCTGAAAACACACAGCGGACCAATACCCTAACCACTGGGAGTTTAGAGGGTTTTAACTTCTTGTGTTTCCTCTGGTTCAATTTGGCTTTTAATGTCTGTTGAACAGTGGCACTGCTTCACCAGCACTAGAGGAAGGGGACTCAGCTTCAACCCTGCCACTCAGGACACCTTAAAGAAGTGAGACAACTGCAGAAACTTGAAATGGGTAAGGAAGGGTCTAACCTCTGTTTCTACTTCTCAAACAAGGATGCTGATGCACAGATCTTTGCTAGAACAAGGTATGGCAACTAAACTCAAGAATAAAATTTCTGACTGTGCTCTCAGAAAGGAAGGCATTGCTTAAGCTTGAACACTGGGCAGGACCTCAGATTCCTTCTCTAAATGCTTCTCATGGGCTAATCCTAAGTATTTCATCAAGCACTTCCAGGCCAGGTGGATCTGGTTGGCACATTGATTCCCTTGGCTCCCACCACACACAGCAAAGTGCATCTAACACTCCACACCAAACCAAAATTATCAGCACGAGTTTCTGTTGTGGATAGGAGGCTCATATGGTTAGGGATTTCCTCACTACTGTCAGCTCCACACTTTCAAATTAGGTTCTGTATACATCAGAGCACAAGAAACTGAAGGTTTGGAGCAGTGCCAAAATACTGTTTACTAAATTTAGTAAATACATTTACTAAAATGCTAGAGGAAGAGAAGTGGAATGATTTCCCTCTACTGTTCTTATCCAAGTTTAGGATCACTTTTTTGCTTTACACTCCAAGTTAAGATGATTTATCCTGACACTTCAAATCACAGATTACAAATAAGCCTCTAAGATAGTCATTCGCAATAACTGAATATAAACTTGGCCAAACAATAACAGTAACAAACAAGTGAAATTTACTACATCCCTTTCTACGTCCTGCATGTCAAACAGAAATAAACTAGAAAAGATGTTTCTTTATTTGCACAGAATGAATTAATTCAGTTTATAAAAGCTTCACCAACTTCACACTGCTTAAACTATTAGCCAAATCCCCACCAGTTTACTATAATGGAAATATCTTGACAGCCTTCAGAAGTTTGCCATGATACCAAAGATGCTTGTTTGAGGACACAGTGTCAAATTATTGTAGTATATATATTACTGTTATATATGTATTACATATGTATTCCTATTAATAACATATAGTATGAGTGTTTTAATATTCGGTATAGCCAATAATCCTTCTAGATATTTTTGGGGCTACACTACTATATCTTTAGTTGAATGGAAAATATCATATTAGGACAATACCACATTAAGAACATGCATGAACATGGTCGTTCGAGAAAAATAACATTATTCCTACATAAAGCACAGCAGAGTTAAACATATATATATATACACACTATATATATCCAAAGAGTAAAACTCAAAGTTAACAAAACACTATCACATTTTAAGAAGCCAAAGATATAGAACTGGTAACTAGAACTGTAAGTCTGGTAACTCCTGAACATACTTAAGCTTTTGACAAAGGGAATTTTCAGCAGCCTCTTCACAGACTACAAATGCACATATAAACAACACGGTTATGCTCAGATATGCAATTCACAGAATCACAGAATCAACCAGGTTGGAAAAGACCTCCAAGATCATCAAGTCCAACCCTACCGTGGTCACTAGACCATGGCACTAAGTGCCACATCCAGTCTCAGCTTGAAAACCTCCAGGGATGGGGAATCCACCACCTCCTTGGGCAGCACATTCCAATGCCTGAGCACTCTCTCCCTAAAAGATCTCTTCCTCATCTCCAACCTAACCCTCCCCTGGCAGAGCTTGAGTCTGTGCCCTCTTGTCCTGCTGCTGGTTGCCTGGGAGAAGAGACCAACCCCCACCTGACTCCAACCTCCTGTCAGGGAGTTGCAGAGGGTGATAAGGTCTCCCCTGAGCCTCCTCTTCTCCAGGCTGAACACCCCCAGCTCCCTCAGCCTCTCCTCATGGCACTTGTGCTCCAGTCCCTTCACCAGCCTCGTTGCTCTTCTCTGGACCTGCTCCAGCACCTCAATGTCCCTCCTGATAGCAGCAATGCAACACACTTCAGCAAATCCCTACAATTCGGCAAAACAACTCAAGACACGGAAAAATTATCTCTACTATGTAAAGACAACACTCTTTAGCAATGTGTGAGGAGCCACACAGACCTGAATTCAGACCCTGTTAAGGTGAGTGTGATAAGGTCTCCCCTGAGCCTCCTCTTCTCCAGGCTAAACAATCCCAACTCCCTTAGCCTCCCCTCATTGTGCTATGGGCAGAGGCTCACACAGACTCTCCGGTTAACACATGAAACCGAGTTCTCTGAGCGGATTTCACGCCGCAGCTCAGCTCACCCCGAGCCCGGCACCGCCGGGAGCGCAGACCGGGCAGATGCAACAGGCGCTGCGGGAGGAGTTACCGGCGCTGCTGCCTCCTCTATCCCTTATCCTGCTGTCCCTATCCCTTAGCCCCCTCCGCAGCGAAGGGCTCGAGACCCGCTGTGTCTGCAGAGCGGCTAAGGAGGGACTGGACAAAGCCAGCGCAGAGCTCTGTGCCGCAAAATCTCCGCCGGCTCCAGGGGCAAAGCTGCCGGCGCCGCAACCAAGTTGTGGAGCCATGTGATGATTTGAAAATGTCTTTTTAATGGTTTACCTTCTGTATGCAATCAAATCTTCATGAGGCTTTAAGCAATCTATCATTTTCATGTGAATCAATTTGCCACAGAAATGGTAGTACTTCTCCACTCACTCTTGGTGGCGGCGATCAGGTTCTTCCCATCCTTCAGCAACTCCTTGATAAACTTATTGGTCTTCTCCAGCTCGGCCTCGTGAGCTCTCACCCTCTCCCTGAACCAGGGGCTATCCAGGTAGCAATCGCTGAACTCCAGGGGCTGCAGCCCCATAGCT
>NW_008678927.1:0-12194 GCF_000695815.1 Acanthisitta chloris
CTAAAGAAGTGTCCATGGAAGTAGAACATAACTGCCTGCTAGAGAGATCCATTCCAAAACCTGAAGGTTCTGGAATTTGGTAGAGCAGAGAAAGACTGGAGCTTTAAAGATAAGAAAAATCTTTCTAAAACTCACAGCCTGAGTTTGCCCACAGAACACAATACTCTGTAGATGAGTACTGAAGAAATAGTACTACTGTCATTTAGTCCGTGTGTGTGTGGTTGCAGTGCTAGTTTTGCAATCCAGATAACAGTGTCTGTGGTATGTGGCACATTGGCAAAGTCAAAAAACTGAGGAGATCTAGGCTTGTGTGTGTGTGGCTGAGCTAATGGCTGGCTTTCAGACTTGGTAATAAATGGTCCAAAACACAGAGACACATTTTTCCAAGGTGATATTGACTTTTCATTAGCTTCTATGAACCTTTTGTCAGGTATTTGCCCTAGGAACATCTCCAGTCTGTTTTGAGATTTGTTTAAAAAGCTGTCTGTTGATTGGAGTGAAACTCAAATAAGTTCTCTCTCTCTTGACCTGGGCTGTTTCTCATATCAACAGTTTTCTACTTGTATGAAGAAAAAGGTTAGATTTTAAGATCTGGGATCAAAATAGAATAGTTCAGATAGCATCAGCCTTTGGAAAAAACAAAACACCCTTGTGTTACTGTGCATGGCATCTACATGGATGCAGTTCTTGCCTTCCAGCCAAGGAGGATGTAGTAGCATTAAGTAAAGGATGGAGCAGATTCTGCACTCAGAAAGATTAAATTATATTCTTCATCTTAAGAAGGAGGAGTTGTAGGAGGGTTTTGATAATGTTAGGAATGATCAACAGAGGGGGAGAAAACATGCATGAGGAGCATTGTGCTCTTAAATAAGTCTATAGCGATCTTGCATCACAGGGAAGGAACAACCTCTGTGTGAAGAGACTTTAAAGAATTCTTCAGTTTAGAAGAGGAATGACTGAGGAGAATTAAGAGTGAAGTTTGTAAAATCATGGCTATCATGGAGAAGGTGAAAAAGGAATAATTACTTGCTCTTTCTCATAGTACAGAAGCAAGGCCATATCCAGTGAAATAATCTAGCAGTGGCTTTAAGACAAATGAAGGGAAGTAGTTCTTCATGATGTGCATAATTAAATTGCCGGGTTCATTGCTGCAGAGTGTTGTGGAGGCTTAGAGTCTGAATGGGTTCAAAAGCAATTAGACAAATTCATGATGGATGCTTCCATCTAGGGCTGTTAAGCATGATGATGGGAACTGGGAATCCCTAAACCACAATTTATGGGCAGATGAAAGGTTGCTGGAGAGCCAGGCAGAGGGAAAGAAGAATTGCTCTATGAAGTAGGATGGCATATTCTTTTGCTAAGTATTCAGTGCCAGCAACTACTAGGGGTGGAGGTAGTTGGGAAGGAGTGATAGCTCCTTCCTATTTGCACCATCCACTTATTTATATACACTGATATCACTGTCCCTGGAGGTTTTCAAGATGAGACTGGATGTAGCATTTAGTGCCATGGTCTAGTAACCATGGTAGAGTTGGACTTGATGATCTTTGAGGTCTTTTCCAATCCAGTTGATTCCATGATTCTATGATGAGATCCTCCGAGCCCTCTTTTCAGCAGAACTGAGCAGTCCCAGCTCTCTCAGCTTCTTGTCAGAGAAGAGCTCCGAGCCCTTCATCTTATTAGGGGTCCTTCACTGGACTCTCCAGTACAGGACCCAGTACTGCAGGTGTGGCTGTACCAGTGCTGAGTATGTGGAGTTTGTGTTGTGTTTTGAGGGATTGAATTGTAGCAGAGCTCAAAGTAGGTTAAGCAGTCAGCTTGCAAAGTACAGCTGACCATGTCTGGTGGCAGTCAAGGAACATTTCAGCAGAGCAAAGTTTCTTTTTTTTAAATTGCATTTCTGTGGTTTAGGCTTTAGGAGAATGATGTTTCAGCATTGATGTTTGAGTGTTAGTTGCTGTCTGAGACTCTTAGACAATCAGAATTTCACTTGATAGTTTGAAGCTGGTGTTTCAGGAGTATCTGTATGTCCACTTGTGATCTGCAGTATATGCAAAAGTCCTTTGTTTTACTAAAGTAAAGATTATCTACATGTTTACAAACATTGGATAAGTTACCACTAGGATAAGACAGGAAAACAAAAGCAAAAGTTTTCATGTGCAAGATTAAACTGGGTCCTAATAGCTTTTCTTTTCCAAAAGAAGAGTTTGAGAAATCTAGACAGTGCTGTTTTTCCTCCTGTAAAAGAAACATTGGCATTTGCACATAGACAATGTGATCCCAGAAGGTACTTCTGTGCATCTGCAATGGATGATTCATTGTGCTGGATTAATTAACACTTTGCCACCTTCAAATAGAAAAGATATTGTGCAAAGAAGAATATTTAGACTAAATGTGTTTGAGGAATGAATTGCTTGACTTGTATTTGTTTTTAGTTCTTAAAGTATCTAAAAGGATTCTTGAAGTTTTGAAATGCTGCGGAAATCTGCCATTTGTATAATAGTTTTTATTGTTGAGCAAGGCTCATGGGCTTTCTTCCCTGTGGTTTTTGTGTTTTTACATTATTCATCGAGTGATGAAAGATGCTTACTGTTTCTGAGAAAAAGAAGGAAAAAAAAAAGAGGCTATGATTCACATTTGAGAACTTTGAAGCCATCAGAAATTGGAGTCTAAGGTAGTCTCCTAGAGAAAGCATGTGTATGTTATTTTACATCCCATTTTTATTAGGAGCTTTCAGTGTTTGCTGTACAATGAGAACCAAAAGGCCAAACTGCCACATGAAATTGTAAATGTAACACAACTCGATTATAGTAACTACTTAACACTCAGCTGTGGTTTTGCAATAGCACATAGGGTAGGGTCTCTGACTAATGCTAATTTTGTGACCTCTCAGAATTTGGGAATGTAATATAAAGATACCACAGAACTAATCTGATAACTTTGACAAATTCTGTGACTATCATAAAGCTTGTATTTCCTGTCTTAAAAAGTTTTGCAAGTTACTGTACATATAAATGCTGTTAAAGCAAGGAAACCTAATTAGCTCTTGCTTGTTTGGGAAAAATTAAAAATTAGTCGGTGGCATCCATGGCATGTTTTTTTCCGTGTTCCTGCAAGCTCCTTGCAATCATTATGTCTCTGATGGGAGTTTTGGGGCTGTTCATGCTGTGGATGTCCTATCCTTTTTGGTTACTGTTTGCAGAATGCTAAACTGTTGGTATAAAATCAAGATGTAACAAATATATATAAGTCTTAGCATGACAACTCTGAACTTAATATGCAAGAAGCACTTAGGATTATGTCCCAAGCGTTCAACTAGAAGAGAGCAGGAGAAGAAAAATCAATGTATTAAAATTACTTCTACTGTTACTTGTCTTGCACCATTTTTTTGGTCTAGGTTTTCAAGGAAAAGGGATCTGAGCGTTTGTAAAACTGTGTTCTAGCTGGATAATGTTTTAGATGAGATATGATTGTCATTACCTTTTGTAATGTAGGTACTGAGAATTAACAAATGTCAGCAGGTGGCAGGTTTAACATAAACATATTAAGAGTTTTTTTGCATGAATTAATGAAACGGTGAAACTTTTTGCTAGAGGATTCCTCTGTATGCTGAAAGTCTTCCTGTGTTGAAAAAAACCAAGCTGATGGAAGAAACGTCTGCTGAGGGCTATTAAACACAAAGATACCATCTCTGTATCAGGAAATGCCTGAACTGAAATCTCCACTGTGCTGAGGAAAAAGCATTACAAGTTTGGCCTATTTTTATGATCTTTTGGTCTCCATTGCTGGACACTGTCAGGAACAGGATAGCAGGTTAAAACCTTTGGTCTTACACAGCACCTTCCTTTGATTGGGGAATAATTTCATTAGATTTCAGAAGGGAAAGGGTTAGACAGCAGTATGGTTGCTAATAATTTATTTACTTGGACTTTTCATATCAATTTACTGATTTATTTCTCTGTATCAGAAAATTGCATATGGAACATTCTCAGTGTAGGGTCCTTGGTTTTGCCTCACATACTTGCTTCAAAAGTTTCATCGTTGCTATTTCAGTTTCCTTTTACTTATTTCAAATAGTTTAAAGGGAACATCAAAATTTCACCTTGTTCTAAGGAGATCTAATTTGTTCTTTGCTACCTTTATCCATTTCTTTATGATATTTGGGTCTGCTGGGTTACTCTAAAAATATTTCACTTTCTTGAACGCAAGTAGTTCATGAACTCTCCTCCCCAGGGCTCAGTAGCATCTTCCTGTATTGAGTAAAGGGTTCTCTTTCATTCCTAGCTATCCTGCTAAGCTTGCAATAAAATTTGCCTCATCCACCATACAGCCATTGGGTTTTAATCATAACCTGATTTTAAGTTGATTCTCTTCTCTTTAAACAGCTAAGTGCTCAATCCAGGCAAGGCTGTTAGATGTGAAGTGGGGCCTGCAAGGAATTCAAGTGTTAGGGTCCAATTGTGTCATCCTGACCTCTGCCAAATTTCCACCAAGCCCCAAATCCATAAGCACTTTTAGCTAATGCAGCTCCAATAAAATTCCCTTGGTGCCTGAAAGTCTGCTCCTGCATAGTTCTAGCAGTGCAAGGTGCAGTCTTAGCAGAGATGCCTGTGCATCATTCATGAATGTGAATATTTTTGAGCATCCTGCTCTCTGAAGAACCTTTGAAGTGTGTACAGATCACCCTGCATACCTGTGGCAGAATGAGTGACGTACGCGGTATGTTCACCATGACTTCCTGAGAAGCACAGATGATGCTGTAGGTGTCTCGGCACTCAGAAATTTAGTGTTTAGGATTCTTATGTGAGAGGAAGCAGTTGTGCATTATCATTGATGCCCTTACCTGATAGGGTAGCCATTGGGTGATAAATCAGGCAGGGCAGTTCAGGAGCAAGAACTCTACTCACATCTCCTTACAGTGCCTTGTTTCCTACCTAGTGCTGCTCACTGGTCTTAGCCCTCTGGTTTTGAGGTCTGGCATACCTTTCTGCCTAAAAAGGCACTTTGTTTTCTCCCCCTATGCCTGTGCATATCTTAGGGGTTTCTGTGGGGGATGTGTGTATTTGTTTTGGAGGTAGAGTGCTGTTGGTCCTCTGTTAACCATCTTTGGTGTGCTGGGTAAAGGAAGTCACCACTTTCTGCATCTGCATTAACATGCACATCATCAGCTCCAAGTGGGCTCTATCAAATCTTACCCCAAGTTTCTGGTCCTGTATTTATTTATAAAGGAAAATATTTAAACAAAAAGAGAACCAAATTTCCAAAATTAATTTTCCTTAAGATCTGTGACTTTGATATCACCCTGAAGCCACATCTATGTGCACTCTTAGTCGAAAAACTCAGTATGTATTGCTCTGTTCCCCACATTGAGTAAGAAGAACTGTTGCATAACTTTAGTTAACGTAGATTAATTCCTAGCCAAATGATAGTGTTAAATTCTCATTAGGCCTAGTATTAACCATAAATACTGGTTTAGGTTTATTTGTTTCTAATTACTGCTTTTCTTTACTATTACTTTGCTAGGGACCTGCCCTGAAGCTGATTGAATATTGATGCGGAAGAGTAGTCACATAAAATTCTTTCTGAACTTGGAGGAACTTTGTCTTCTGTTCTGATTTCTAACTAACATTTCCTTTGCCCTGTTTATTTTGCCTGATAAATGGTAAACATCTCAATCACACAGGTCTTATGTGATTTCATGATGTTCAATCTCCTTTTGCAAAGAACATTTCCCCAGTTTACCCTTTCTGTTTTACAGCTGAAATAACTTTTAAAGCACCATCTAACTTGAGCAATTGCTTTTTACCCAAAACCCCTTTCATTTTTATAAAGTTGATGATGTTCCTTGAAAGAGCTGCAGGACTTCAGGAACCACATATTATTCAAATGCTTGGTTAGAAGCAGCAGGTCTGTAGGGCATTGAACTACGATGAATAAAAAGGCAAAATTACAGTGCTTCATTTCTTCCAAGCTGCTGTGCTCTATTACTCATTCTCAGAACTCCTGTCTGTTTACCCTTCCAGGTTCTGACATACACAACAGAAATGCATCAGGTTTGTAGGTAAATACCTCCTCTAAAATATATATGTTTTTTAACATTTATTTAGTAATATGAAAACAACCTCTCAGCAAGGAGCACACAAGCCAAAAATGGTTTGCAAATTGTCTGCCAGTTACTGTGTTTGAAACTAAACAATTAAATCATGAGAGTTACTAAATAATCAGTAGCCTTTGCCAAGACAGGTGGTAGTTCAAATAAATGGCTCATGTGGACAAAATCCTTTGATTCAAATATTTGTCATACAGTTGTTTTCATGCACCATACATCATTCTACCTTATTATTTATCTGAACATAGTTTGGCCTTATTTCTATGCTACCATAAGGCTTATTTCTAATAAAATGGCTTGGAACTCCGATTTCTGATAAATTTAGAGGCAACTTGTAAATCGTTTCATGTTTTATATGGATAAACTAGATCTAAAACAAACAAACAAGAAAAGAAAGCAAAAGTAAAGCTTGCATTAAGGTGTTTCAACTAATAAATTCTCTTTTTGAAATTCAAGGTAAACTTTTTGATTCTTCTTTTGTTCAGTAACAATTTGTACATCTTACTCTAACTTGAATTTCAGGATTTTTTTTCTTTTTGAATTCTTACAAATTCTAGGCAGGGAAAACTCCTCCTTGATGTAAATACAGAGAGAGTGAGGAGGTTGATAAGACCAGCACACACAGCAAACAGGTTCTGCAAACCTCAGCTCTCAGGAGGGAGGTCTGTGATGGGACCATGGGTGGAACGGGGCCATTGTGAGGATCTGTCACAGCTGCTGGCATAATGAAATTGCGGAATATGCTTTTAGAGGGTGTTGGGACAGGATCTCTCGGGTCAAAACATCCCAGTGGTTGTTGGGCAAATCTATAACCAATGTTACCTCTTTGGATTAGAGTAAATTTCCTATATTTCTGCCGTGTAGCTAGGATTTCCTAGATATCAAGATTATTACAAAACTAACATGTCAGACTAATTTGACTTTATGTAATTTGTCTAGTATGCCTAGAGTTCTTCAGGATGGGATCAGGTAAATATGAAAGGCGTTTTTCTTTGAACCAGTAAGTAAAATTTAATTGCAGCAAAGCCTTTTATATACACTTACGAGTCTCCTTGGGTGATAACATTATTCAGAGCCATGAGGCAAGGTGCAAACTGTATCTCTGAGAAGCTGTCTTAGACACTCATTCCTGTATACTGTGGTGGGCAGTTTAAGGGAATTGCTTCTTAATTACAGGGTTGTCCTTGATAGCAGTGAGAAAAAATTGGTTTGGACAGTATCGATTTCAAGCACTTCTGTTCTTCTTTGGGGACCTTCCCAGCCAGCAAAACATTCACTGATGGTCAGATAAAACAGTTTAACTTCACCCCATGCTTAATTTAATCAATAGGAGTCAATTTACATTGCAGAATGTTGGCCATGTTAATTTAGCTGTGGAAGTGTCATCCTCATGTGCCTCAGAGGTAGAATGGAAAACAAGTTTTGGTTGAATATGGCCAGGGTTGCCCAAGCCTCTTGAATTTTCCCCATTTATTTTTTAAAAGAGTATGGTTTTTTAATAATATTAATTTTGGCAAGTTCTATCCATCTTTATTTATCTGCATATAATGGTTCTCTCCTTGTAAACATTTGGTTTGAAACACATTTGTTTTTAGCATGACCTTTGTGTCATCCCTCTTGAATAATGCGGAGAACTGGAAAGGGCCATCATGGACTAAGGCTGGTTTGGAAGACCTTTGATGGAAAATTTCACCTTCAGAATATTTACCAATGCTATGCACAGAGTCTGTGAGATAAAAAGAGTAATAGTATAACTTCTTAGAGAGAAATCAGGATAAAATGAGATTAATTGCTTCGCCTAGGGCGACCGTTTGGCTCAGTCGTGTGGTCCAAAAGTAATGCTCCACGATGGATAGGACTGAAGTGCTTTGCACAGGGAGTCCATCAGTCTAATTATAAGAGGTCATCGGTGCGTTATATTTTCTCCTTATCTGAAATGAATGATTAAAATTCTGTATAAACTGTAGTGCAGCGTTGTTTGTTTTCAACAAACACCTCAGCTATGAATGGATAAAGATTCCCATGCAGATATGTCAGACTTTCAAGCTACAATGTCCAGTTTTGTCTTTTGGGTTTCTTTGTTGGCTCTAGGCATTTTTCCAGCTGTGAACTTTTTTCCTTGCTGTAGTAACAACAAGGATAGAAAGCGGAACGTTTTGAGATGGCGTTTTGGGGACTTGAAATTCCCTGATCATATTACTATTACTTTTATGTATGCTGTGGCAGCAAGTCTATTAGCAAAACAAACAGGGACTACAGCGGGAGCTGGTGAAACGAGTACAGAATATAGGCAGAAGCTGATAAGACAAGACAGGAGCACAGTGTTTGGGTTAAGGCAATGCTTCAGCAAGGCTCTGTTAGCACTTGGGAAATCCCTTTCAGGTGAGAAAACCAAGCAGCTAATAATAATCCTAACTATAAGCATGAAAATAACCATAATCTAAAAATTTTCTGTGGAAGAACATGGCAGAAAATGGTCTGTGGCTGGGTGGGAAATACTGCAAGCAGAGATGATTGTATTTTGCTGCTGTGGAGCATAAGTACCACTTGATCTCAGCAGCATTGCCGTAGTGACCAGTGGAGCTCCTTGGACAGGTGACAAGGAACAGTGTCAAGAGTCAAATGAGGGTTGACTTGGCTGCACTGCAGATCACATCTCACGTGTCAGGTTGCAGTACAGGTTGGCATTTATGGGACCTCCTTCATAACCATTTCCAGCGTCTGATGGGATGAGAAAGGGTATACAGAAAGCAATGGCTAGAATGTTGTTATAGGCATGTGCTTATAAAAGAGAATGGTAGAATAAAATTGGTTCAAAAAAACCCCAGTGGTATGGTGATCTTCCACATCTTTTTTTCTAACCAAATAGAGCCTTTGTAGAGCAGCTGGCCATGAGGTTGGTAAATAATTTTGAAGTTCATAGAATGGAATATAACTTGCATGCCAGTAACAGTTGTTAAAGAAATTATAATTGAGTTGTGTCATATTTTGCCATTTCTTAACAATTTAATATTACATTATGAATGAAATGAAAATGAGCCAATTTATTTCCACATGTGATCCATTTCAGCTTTTTTCTTTTTTTTCTAGCTATGAAAATTAAGTTAATACTCCTTTTTGGCTCTGGTCTGCAAATTCAGTGTAATATGTAGTAGCATCACATGTAATGGTAACAAAACCTTACAATTACAGAAAAGTGATATAATTTAAATAATTGGATTTTAAATTAAGTTTCTCTGACCAAAGGACTTGCTTCTCCAGTTACAAGATGCATACATGAGAGAAAAATACTGTATTTAAAATGTTCTTTATATATCATTTTTGTAATGCAGTTTGGCATTGCAAACATAAATGAGCATTAACCAGAAATGTGGATTTTGAATGGCACTGTTATGTCTTAATTAAGCTCTTTGTTAAATGTATCTACATTTCTTTTCTGTTGGTTTTAGCACTTTCCCCCCTTATAATTCTGGATTTTGGAGAAAAAGAAAAGCTACAGTTCTGTTTTGAATACTTATGTACTAACAATTTGATCCTTGATAGATTGGGTTGCTTTTTTAAGCTGATAACGAATAGAGTAGCAATCTAGGATCTTGAGGGATATTTTCAGGTACTCTGTGTTCTAATAAAAAATTAACATCCTCAGTTTAGGATCCCAGTTATTGTTTAAACGTGGGATATTCTGCACAGGTTTGAAAACCTGGCTATTCCATTTTTGTTAGCATTAAGCTGTGGTTCCTGGGAGCATTTTTGCTGCAGCAGGGAGTGCAGAACTCTCCTCCATTTCTCGCTCTGTAAATGTGCAGAATTTAGTTGCAGCTGCTCTGACAAGTTTTCTCCAGTGGCCCCTCTTATTGTGATGTGTAAAAGCCAAGCCACAGTTTTACATTTGTTATAAGTAACTTCTTGTAGGCAGGTGTTAGGGATTCACATTTAGACAGTTGCTTTTTTAGTTAAAATATTACTTTCAGTTTTTCTCTCCATCCTATTTTTTGTGTCCTCTAAGAGGAAAAAAGATATTCTGAATGATGGAGAAGCAGCAGTGCCTTCTATTCTGTCTTAAAAATAAACCTCAAACCAATACAGCGCAGAAAGGAAGAAGTATTCTTCTCAGAAAATTGTTTACATAAAATACTGTAGTCAGAGAGTGATAAAGAATAACTGTTTTTTTAGTAGCTGGAGAACATGAGAATATAGTCTTCAATTCCCTTCTGTGTTTTGTAATGCAGATTCCCTTTAAAGTAGCCTTGCCAATGTACCTTAAATATATTTTAGAATTATTTTACCATGAAATTAGTTTTTCTCCATCATTGGCTTAGTTGAATCCTTCTTTTTGATCTATGCTGGGACATTAGAAGTGAAGCCGTGGCTGCACATACTATTTGAGTAGGTTTCTATCAGAAAGTGTTCTGCAGTAGACCATACCCATTGAGAGCAGAGGTTATTAGTGTAGCCTGGGTGCTGTGTGCCTGGCTCCTTCAGCTCTCACCATGAGCCTTACTCAGTTCCCACACTTTCTACTTCTGCCACCAGGTTGTATTTACGTATTTATTAACCACAGGAAAAGCAGAGAAGGGAATTTCAGTCTCAAGAAGTGCAGGATGGCAATGAGCTGTTCAGGTTGTCCTCTTGCCCTGCTAGTCATCTCTGAGCCTGATTTAAACTCCAGTCTCTGGCTTTCCTCTCTAGTAAACAGCTTGAAAAATATTGTCTGCCTTTTAATCTTTTAAAATGTGAAAAAATGTGAAAAAAATGTGAAGACTGGAAACGGGTTTTGTTTTTTATTTGAGGAGGGTTAAATAAAGTACTTAGAGGAAATAAATTGATCTGGGTAGACAATTTTTGCCTTACTAATACTTCACCAGCACTGTGCCATTAGTGGCTATTTTTCCTTACCGCTTGCAGGTCACCTGATTTTCTTGCCTTTTTAATTTTATTTTTAAAGCGTTACCTGATAATACCAGTAGGGAAAAGTTGTTGTTTGCTTTTGGTTTAAACAGCCTGTTAAGAAACAACTATACAAAAATTAAGGTGCATTTTAATACTTTTCTGAGATCACTTTGGAGCAGTTGACCCTTATGTTAGGGAAACCTATTTTTCCTAGATATTTGTGATATTTACTTTCCATTTTATCTGTGGATATCCCACTTTTCGATGGAATGCTTTTACCTCTTTTTCCTTTTTTTTTTCTTTCTGTTTAAATAACAGTTTCATGCTTATCACAAGCAAGAAATTACACAAGCGTGTAAAAGATGTGGTAGGTGGATTTCAGAGAGTTGAGTGCTATATTGCAATTTTTGTAACTGGTCTTTTTCTAAAGTGAAATACCTCAAGTGACTTTTTTTCTGAAGGAAGAGCATACATGTGTTAGGCTGCCCTAATCTAGGTTTTGTGAGAAGCAGGAACTCAGAGCATGAAAAGAATATGGAAAAATTCTTAAAGGTAGTCCACAGCAGAATCTGATCCACACATCTAGGAGCCTAATCTGTGTTTTATTCTTGCATACATCTAACGTTGCCTGTGTGAGTATAGTCACCAAATATGCATGAGAGCTCTGTTTTCCATAACTAGTGTTTTAAGATTAGGAAAAGAAACTTCGTTTTTTTTAATGGTATTTTGTTATACGATATCTGTTGTAGTAGGTAACATCTGGGCATCACACACAGAAATTGCCACAGCTCTGCAAACCTGTTGTGTTCTGCTTGTTTACACTTCCATCTACCACTGCAGGCAGAGGGACTAAGGAAATTCAGCACCTGTTGAGATTAACGACCTTGGTTCAAATGTGCCTCAAAATTAGTTAGGTTTAAGTGTTCATAACTAAATAAGTTTATTTCTCTGAACGTCTCTAGGCAGCAAATCAGTAGGTAATATCTAGGTACTGTGCTGTATGAAGCAAGGGAAACTGGTTAGAAGGTAATGCTGACTTACCTTTTCATATCTGTTCTTAGCACAGGAACACAAATTGACATAAAAATAGCATAAACATTGTAAGCTCTACTTACAAATAAAAATTCTCTTAGTGACAAGCAGACACTAGCATCAGACATCTAGTTTTCACCTGAGTTTCAGATGTCTTAGTTCA
>NW_008678927.1:12226-16344 GCF_000695815.1 Acanthisitta chloris
GAATTTTGTTATATGTGTTATGACATATATTACATGTGTTGTATGTAGAGGCATTTGTGTTACAGCCAGAGACCTCACAGGGTGTGCTACTGACTGCTCCTCTCTGGGGTCTCACTTCTTTTCCTTACCATCAAAGCTGGACCTTTTGCAGCAAACTAGACCTGTTGCATGCCTTGGGGTGTCACCTAGCACGTGGTTTCAGGAATTTAGAGGTGCACAAGAGTGGTATGAGAGATGTAAACTTGTTCCTTAAGTTTTGGCAGTCTGCATCTAAACCTGAATATAAAGGTGCATACATTTGTACCCTACAGTTTTTCCAACCCTTTAATATTTTCGACACCATACATACTGCATGACTTTATACTTCAATAATTTGTGAAATAAATTTCAATTTTGACACAACCTGCTAGCAGCAGGGCAGTTTGGCTTTTGTCCAGCAACTAAAATGTGTTGTGATGCATGAACTTAGCAATTTATTTAAAAAATGCCCACTGATCTCTTTATAAGGTGTGCACATTGAGCCAAAGGGCTGGGTGGGTGCTAGCCAGGTGCTGCCTGGCAAGTGCCTCTTTCTAGACACCTCTGCCTGTCATGTATCTTTGTGCTGCAGTGGTGAGGATGGGAATGGCAAAGGACATTGGTGCCCTGTGTTTGGTTTCTATGTCTATTGCCTGGACAGACTTGGCCTGTGACTTTGCACATTGATGAAACCTCTTTTAGAGGAGTCAGCTGTGTCTGCCTGTGGAAACTGGCTTGCACACTTGGGGTCTTGAATGCAGACATGCAGTGCCCAGTTTGTGCATCCAGAACAGTAAGTGTGGATTCATTTTGTTGGGGCTTCAACTTGCTGTTTGGACAGGTAGTTCAATCCTACATGGAAATCAGTGCTCTGCTTCCGGAGTTAATTTTCACTGAGTTCAAGTCAATTGTCTTTCCTAACCTACACAGGACTGATTTTTGTTACTGTTCAGTGGTTCTCTGCTTTCACTTTGTGGGTTGCCCCAGCAGCCCTGCAGGTCTAACTGTCCCTTGATAACTGGGCTTTTGGTTTAGGCTTCAGGTTTTTTCCC
This sequence comes from Acanthisitta chloris, assembly GCF_000695815.1. Classification (NCBI taxonomy): domain Eukaryota; kingdom Metazoa; phylum Chordata; class Aves; order Passeriformes; family Acanthisittidae; genus Acanthisitta; species Acanthisitta chloris. The sequence continues at coordinate 13,297 of NW_008678927.1, forward strand.
CACCTGTCCTGTGGAAAAAAATATAGTGGTACAAATGCTCTGCTGTGTCCGAAAAAACTTGTCAGTTTCTGGAGTTCATGGCCCTTGCCTCCTGTCAGAGGGGCAGAGGGTCATACACCAGGCCAGGTTCCATGCCAGGAGCAGTCAGTGACTGGGGGATGTGTGTGTTGCTGCAGTCTGGGTTAGCCTGGGTCTACTCTTACTCACGTTGGAAAGCAGCAGGGAAGCATTTGAGATGCATCTTTGGACGGTTGTAAGAGGTGCCCAAAACACATGCACTGCCTGATGCCTGGCTGCTGCTGCACCCCACTGCGGTGCCATGGCACCAGCCCAGCCTGACAGTTTGTGTTCCAGTGGCTGATAGCTTGGTCTGGTGATGCCAACATCTTAGGCATGGGCCTATTATTTTAAAACCTGCAATATTCACAGAAACTCCCAGGTGTGGAGAAGGAAATAAACAAGCAAATAAACCTGTCGTTCCCCCAGCCTTTGGGCTGGGAAAAAGCAGAGAAAAAAGTGTGTAAAGAAGGTTTGGATTTCATGAGCAAACTAGTAAAAATTCTGGTCAGTCACAGATTTTTTTAGATGCCTTTTTTATTTCATTGGATACCTTTTTATTTCTGTAGAAGGGTAGATATTTCTTTTTAGAGGATCACAGAAGGGAAGCCTACCTGACCTATCTTCTCACTAATATATATTTTTGGTACCTATACATGCTACTGCTTTGCTGTATCTTCTGGTGTGTCAGCTGCTGACATGTATTGCAGGCAGAGAGTTGGCTTAAACTGATTACAAGGAAAACAAAGTCTCTATGAATACTTGAAATTGTCCCCATATATGTTTCTTAGCTTTGCTGGATAATGTAAAAATAGTACACTGTTAGTGTTGTTTTGAGTCTGTCTGAACAAATTTACCTGGAGGGAAGAATGGAAAATCTACCTGGATTGTGCCCAGGCAAAATGGAACACGCCAAGGTATTGGAGCATTGTGTGTGTAATAAATCAGCTGAGTAAACTTATACTGGAGGGGGGAGTAATGCTTCTTGAGCTAACAGGTATTTGTTTCAAAGGCTTATTTTCTGCTTAATATAACCAAAGTTATGCAAGCTCACTGAAAGTCACTAACATGTAAGAAGGATGTTTCTGCAACTTAATGCTAATTTGAAATACGTGATTAAAAGTATCGAGTGACTGGGTGATAGATGGCAGATGAAATATTAAGGAGTGTGTTGAAGAGGAAGAATTATCCTAACTTTATATGTATGGTGTGAGCACTTGAACATTCTGTTTTCATTCAGCAAAAATTTTTGTAGTTACACCAGGTAACTCCATAAAAGCTTTACCTCTGTGCTCAATGTTAGGCCAAGAAACAGAATATTTGGGATCATTATGTGTATATTATATGTATAAAAACCAAAGAAGGCAGTGCTGCAGAAAACTATAATTTGTATGGTTTTGTCCTCCCACTCCCAGAGTCATGGAATAGGTCAGGTTGGAAGGGACCACCATGGGTCAGCTGGTCCAACCTCTGTGCTTAAGCATGGTCATCCTAGAGCACATGGCACAGGATTGTGTCCAGATGGTTCTTGAATATCTCCAGTGAGGGAAAATCCGCAACCTCTCTGGGCAATCTGTTCTAGAGCAGAGTCACGTGCACAGTAAGGAAGTTCTTCCTTGTATTCAGGTGGAACTTCCTGTGCATCAGTTTCTGCCCATTTCCTCTTGTCCTATTGCTTGGCACCACTGGGAAGGGCCTGGCTGCATCTTCTTGTCAGCTGCCTTTAGGTACTCGTATACATTAGTGAAGTCTCTTCTCAGTCAGTTGTCTCTTGTTGAGGTCGAACAAGTTCAACTCCCTCAGCCTTTCTTCATAAGACAGATGCTCCACTCCCTTAATCAACTTTGTTGCCCTCCACTGGACCCCATCTTGAAAAGGAATGAATAGAACTGCAGAAAGTACAGTGCAGAGTAATAAAGAAAAAAAGGGTATGAAAGAAATACTGCACAACTAAATGATTAAATAAACCAGGACTTACCATCCTTGGAACGAGAGGATTGAGCCGTGGAAGTAATAAGCAGCGAGTGGTTCTCATTCAGGATGTTTGTTTCCCACCAGATCTCAGAGGCAACAAACAAAGCTAACAGATGGCAGGTTCAGAACAAAGAGAGATGCTTCATGTGTTGCATGATTGAGGATATTGCATGTTCCAGAGATTTACATGGGTTCAGAAAACAAAGTGAAATTGAGAAAAATGGAGTAAAAAATGTGTCACAAAACACAGAAAAATCTCTGTCCAAGCACACAGGTACTATGCCCATGGTTCAGGACAGTGCTGTCTACATATAGCTGGGAGCACATTCCTAGAATATGTCTCTGTGTGATCACTTTGTCCTTTTGCTGAAAATCCTGAGCTAAAAGACCCTTTGGTCTGACTTACTAAGACTGCTCTTCCATTTCTTGTGCTGTGTGTGGGAGGCTAGAGTTCAAAAGAGCAGTGCAGTTAGGTTCATTCAGTTGTAACAGACATCTGAACAGATCTTTGCAGTGCACCAGCCCATCAAGGATTATTGGCCAGAGTCTTTCCATCTCCTGCTGCTTTTCTGTTAGTTACGAGAAATTAGTCTAAACTTCCTTTCCTTGCCCTCAGTTCTTCAATAATGTACTATAAGAGGTTGTAGAGTATGTTAGATTTTGTAAAATTTATTTTATTTTATTTTAGCTTCCATGGATTTTATGCTCTGAAAACCCTGTGCAGGCCTAGATAACATAGGTACAGAAATAAATAGTAATAGCTGTGTGTGTGCAGATAAGCTTTTTATCACATAAGTGAACAGAAGGAAGGAAAACAAGAATGAAGGGGGGGGAAGTCTACTGAGATCTAAAATGAGATGGAAAGTGATTAAAGCAGAGGGGGAAAGGGAAGTCTGATTCAAGATAAGGAATTCTGGCAATGTGACCTTTCATGCCTGCTGCACCTTTGATAGCCAATGCCAAGTCAAGGGAAGGGCTGATGTAAAGGGCAGCACAGTCTGGGGTTGGTTGCCGCAC
>NW_008678927.1:16376-44279 GCF_000695815.1 Acanthisitta chloris
AACAAAGGAGGAACAAATGTGGGTGTGAGGGATTGGTAGTGTAGTGGCCCTTGCCTTTGTCTAAGGGTTGCCAAGCTGGAGAGCTGTGACATTTGTGTGACAAAGCTGCAAGCAAACAATTTCACCAGAGCTGAAAATATAGACAGTGGCTTGTGCAGAGGGCATTACAAAATAGGGGCAACTTGCTGTCCATTCTGTGGATTTTAGATACTGAAGCTGTAATTCAGCACTAGAGGGTAACGTGTTGGCTTCCCAAATAAAACATTAGGTTTGCCCGTACAGGTTTGGCTGAGAAGCTGCACCTCTCACCTGTTAAATGACATATTGGCCACTCCTGGTGGATGTGGAAGCACTGCATGAATTTGCAGAGGAGGGATGGAGGGCTGTGCAGCTGTGACAGCTCAAGTGTTTGCTGTAGTACCTTTCAACTCACACACAGATGGCTGGAAGGTCTCTCTTCTCCTCGGGCTGTCTTTCTATGCTGGAAGAAAAACTGCTGTCAAAGGTTGCAATTTCATGCAACCATGGTGTCCCTGTTGTTTCTGTCCACAGGCTCCTGTGGGTGACCTGTAGGATCCCAATGAGTGTTGGTTGGTGTTTTCCTGACCAAACAGCAGAGTTAGCCAGCGCTGCAAGGGAAGAACATACATCTTCACTGACCTGTGGGGGTTTGCAGTGCAAGCACCAGCTGTGTTTCCTTTTCAGTGAACTTCTGGAGGGGAAATAATGAAATCCTGTCTCACTGACATCACATTTTTTACCCTCATCTCATGGCATGTGCCTTCTGTAAATAAGCTGCCTCGCGTGGCAGGGATCCGTGACTGAAGGAGGTTTCTAAAGACTCTTGCCTTGGTCCCTTCCCACAACAGCCTCCCATTGTCTTCTGTGTCCTTTACATCTGTGCTCTGTCATCTAGAGGGGCTGAAAGCAGGCAGGATTTCTGGGGTAATAATACTGGCCTGACTGAGAACAGCGTTGGAGAAGATGGGGGCAAGGTTGATGGTGAGAAAGTTTGGACAGTTGTCCTCTACTGGTGACACCTCTAAAAAGCCTTTCTTGAGAGGGAAGTGCTGCCTTTCAACCTTCAGTGGACTGCCATCAATCCTTTGTTATCCCTTCAGGCTTTCCATTAATTAACAGATTTTCAGTTTTAAATAGCTGCCTCAAAAGCCTTTCCCATGTTATCCCTGAACATCCCTAGCATTCATATGAGCTATTGTCCTTTTCTCTATAACTCTGAAGTGATTATTGTGATACTAAAGAATTTCTTCTACGTAGATCTTCTTCCTGTTGCCTAAAATAATGTTATATTTGGGTGCTTCAACATAGTATTACCCTTTCCTTTGTTCATTTCAAAACGTTTCTCAGCTTTGGGATGTGTCCTGAAGAGGTCAGATTTTTCCAGAAAATCAGGAATGTCTGTGTTGGAGCAAACCTGTAACATCTTTCCAATATCCCACGTCTGGTGGTGCTGCACAGTAAGCATCCGTCATGGATTATTTTGTGAAGCACTGCAGGGGTTTATGCTCTTTTTATCTTAACTGTTGTAATTGTGTATTCCCATCATTTTATGTGAGTATGTAATCTCATTTCAAACCCCCCTAAGCTTTTTGGATAACAGATATACATATGTCAATATCTTTTCTGTATGTTTATACATGGAACAACTGCCATGGTTATGCATGGTTTATAAATTTAAAAAAAACCTTGATTAATTTATTGTCATAAAATGTTAAAATTAGATATTTATTAATTTTATATATACTACTTTGGCTTTCAGTTACATTCCTTATTCCCTTGCTTTTCTAGATTATAAACAGAAAACAGTCAGTGTATTATCACTGCAATGGTTTATTATGTATCCTATGTCCTTTGCTTACTTCTATCATTCCTATCTTAGGTTTGTGTACCTTATGAGGCACCTTAAATACCTCTGAGCTTTTTTTATTGCCCATTTTTAAATTTTGCATATTGCTGCTATAGCTTTTAATTTTGAGATCGATGACAAGAAGTACCAATCAATTATTCCACGTTAACACGTTATAGCATGATACAACTGGACACATAATTAGATACTGTTCATTTGCCAAGTATGACCAAGTTCTTGGTAAATATATTGTTGTAAATGAAGAGAAGTTGTGTGCTGCAGTAGACAGATGCCCATGGGAGAAGGGAACAACAAACTAGATAGTTTTCTATAAAATACTAGATTCATTGTTGAGATTTTTTAAAAGTTGTTTGGAGACATCTGTTTTCAAGGTAAGCTGGAAACCCCAGGCAGGTTCTTTCGCAGAAAGAGTGATAACACATTGCATGAATCTTGATCGATTTAGGAAATCTGGTTGTTCAGGGGCTGGGGAGTCTTTTAACCCACCCACCTACTAGATATTCTCTTTCAACGAATGTGGTCTTACCCAGTCTCCTCCATGTACTTCTAAGACTACTGCTGATCATGAGCAAGCATTGCTTCATCTCATAAGCATTCCCAGGGAATTTAGACAACGCGTAAGGTACTACTCTAGTATTGCACACATCTTCTTCTATCTTAACTGCAAGCCTGATTGTGCACTGCTTCTAGGAAAACAGGTTTGCTGTTGATATTGCTTGTGTGTCTCCTTGTTTCAGAAGCAGGACATATATAAACTCTGCCTGTTGCGTTTGGCCATGCCTGGTCTGATTGCATCAAGCAATACCTGGGGAGCATTGCAACTTTCTAAAGAGAGGTAGTGGCAACTTGCTGTGTCAAAGAGAAGAGAATCCTTAAATTAGACCTTAAGTGTATAGAATGAAAGGAAAATACACTGCCATCAACATCTTCAGTGCTTTTCCCTTCATGTTTCTATAAAGTGCTGTTGCGTTTGGCCATGCCTGGTCTGATTGCATCAAGCAATACCTGGGGAGCATTGCAACTTTCTAAAGAGAGGTAGTGGCAACTTGCTGTGTCAAAGAGAAGAGAATCCTTAAATTAGACCTTAAGTGTATAGAATGAAAGGAAAATACACTGCCATCAACATCTTCAGTGCTTTTCCCTTCATGTTTCTATAAAGTGATGATAAAAGTCTAAATTTATTTTCACTCGTCTCATTAAAAATCAGCAGATCTTTTTAGCATAGAAAATTGTAAAAACACCTGGTAAATTATACCCTGAAATAGATTAATTGTTAACTTTTTGTAATTATAATCAAGAGCTTTTATATTTACTAAGGAGAAGTACTATGTGGGAGTGGAGATGGTATTATTGAATGTAAAACTCTTGATTTATTTTCATCTTGTTTTCCCTTTGATCTGATTATTCTGAATGACAAATCTATCATCCATGTGAACACTGGGAACATTGACTTTTGCTTGGTATGTATTTAGTTCTAACAAGTAAGAAACTTGCTTGTAAATATTTCTGCAACATAATTTTCACCTATGCCCTACTTTGAGCAGATGACAATATTTTCATCTTGCACTATGCAAGATGCTTTTAATTAGTTTAGCATAGTCAGCTGTGAATCATTCGCTATCCTTGAATACCAGAATTGATGACTGTCATTACAATACTCTGAAGAGGTTTGAAAGAATCCAGTTAATGAAATAGCTATTTAGGCATTCTTATTCCTTCTGTTTATGTTTTTGTTTCAGTAGCAGGAATAGAAATATTTATGGTTCACAATTATGTTCATGTTTAGATCAAACACCAGTTCTCAGATGTAGTGCATACAGATGTACGTGCAAACAGTTGGATACCTCATGTGAAGAAGGTTATACAGTTCTTTTAAGAACGTAATGATCACACAGGGTGGTGATTTTCTGATCTATGGGAAGGTTGTAGAGACCTACTGATTTATGATTGCTGGACCTTAAACTGGTAGTATGGGGACGAATGCTTTGATTGTTACTCAGGCATTTGCTTTCCTCAGTTCATTTCCATGACTCTCTCCTGAGTACAGTTTGTTCAGAAGTGTCTTCACCTATTTGAAAATGCTGATTGTAATATACAAACATTAGAGAGTCATGAGATGGTGTGAGATCCTAAAATGGTACAGGTTTTATATGTGAGGAAAACCCACTTGTGTTCATGCTACACTTCCAACTCCCACGTTTTCAACCTCTGCTTTGTGTCCAGTCAGATAGATATTGTAAAATGGTGCATTGCTAAGGCTGTAGGTGGTTATACAACAGTATAGACCCTGAATTAAACTCTGGGTCTTTTGAGGATACATTAAAACATATTTTTGGCATCGTTTTTTAAAATCTGAATCGCTCTCAGAAAAGTAAGTGACTGAATATAAATTTCACAAAGACAAATGTGATCTGATTAACTAAGTAATGTACTTTCTTCTTTAAGAGGAAAATCTTTTCTTGTTGATTTTATTATTTGATTAATGCACTCAAAGTATTTAGGGAAGCAATAAAAACTGAAAGTCAGGAAGTCAATTATGAGGTATGCATGTGATTAGAAGTATTAGTATATAGGAGAATGAGTATAAAATTAAATTTTTCTATATTTTGCTGTTAGGGTTTCACAAGAGCTGCACCTAACTCAAATACAGCCTTTTATTCAGGTTCTACCCAATGGGATTAGGTGTGAAGGAGACTATAGCCCTTTCCCTTCTGTCTTTTCAACTCTCTTCCAGCAGCATTTGATACTGGTGTTTCCCTGTGGCTTTGTTGTCCCTTCTGTTGCTTCTGGTGTTAAAACCATGACATATGTTTGAATTAACAGTAACAGAGCAGAAAAATGCTTTCCCTTCCTTGTACACAATAGGCAAAGCATGGCACATAGTGAAGACATTGCAAAGCATAAAGAGCACAAGGCAAAAGTAAACAGAGACTCATCCTGATGACTGTGTGGATGATATTGAGCAAACTGGTGTATGGGCACAAAATTACGTAATGCTTGCCTCCAGTTAAAACAACTGGCAATGTTTGCATCTGAAGATGTTCGGGAGAAATTATTAGGAAACCATCAAGAACCTCCTGTACAGTGACCTTAAAGTCTAATGTTTTACAGAAATGACTACCTACTCTTATCTAATAATTTGGTGGGTTGCAGCAGGCAGTGGAGAACTGTTCAAGTCAATATAGGGGATTGTGAAAAATGTAGGAGAAAGCCTCCGTTCTCTGTACTCCAATAGACACAGCTATGCAGATATGGATGCAAACTAGAAGTCTGACCTTCACTGAAGACTCAGTGAACACCACAAGGCAGATGCCAAGTTACAACAGATGTCTCTCTCAACAGTATTTCCTGCTATCTCATTGATGTCTGCTGTAGGAGGTGATGCAGCACCTGAGGATGACAGGACACGGTCACACTTGGCATTACCCCACGTGAGTTCTTTGTGTGACTCTCCTGAAAGCTGTCACTGATGCTGACCTGGACATAACTGAACAAGGTGTATGCTTGGCTGATGTCAGCTGGTTGATGTTGCCCTATTGCTATTTCAGAAACAGTAATCGGTACATAACCAGAATCACAGACCTGTTAAGTGGGTTGGAAAGGATCTTGCCTTAAAGGCTATCTAGCTCCAACCTCTCTGCCATTGATAGGGGCATCTTCCACTAGACCAGGTTGCTCAGAATCTCATCCAACCTTGCCTTGAACTCTTCCAGGGATGGGGCATCCACAACTTCTCTAGGCAACCTGTTCAGTGTCTCACTACCCCACACAATAAACGATTTATTCCTAATACCTATTCTAAAGCTGCCTTCTTTTAGTTTGTATCCATTACAGCTTGTCCCATCACTGTGTCCTTCTGAGAAGTCACCCTCTGGCTTTTCTGTAGGCCTCCTTTTGGTACTAGAAGGCTGCTGCAAGGTCTCCCCAGAGTCTTCTCTTTTCCAGCCTGAACCTGGAGAGGTAAATAATTTTGTTAGCTGATTCAGCAATTTATTAGCTAAGAACTAATCATCTCATATCGATATGTGCAGGCTAGCACAGTAATACTTTTATCTGTGCTAGGAGAACAGGGGGTTTGTCTCACAGGGTCATTCAGGAAAACTAATCCAAATTGATTTTTAAAGTAGATTAATTAAATTAGGTTCCATCTCTTCAAATTCACTGAATGGCCAAATCTGAGTTAGTTACATTAGATGAAATCTTTGTTTAACCTTTCTACTTCAGAATTGCAATGGCCTTAATTTGATTAAGTCACTTAAACATTGAGACAAACTTTATTCCAAATCAGAGACTTTGATCAAATTTAACGTTTAAATCCAAATGATGCATTAACTGGAATTCAAGTTTTGAGTGTCCCGAGTGAACGAGTATCTGGAAAATAAGCCACTGTGCCTTTTTTTAATTGTAAAACCGTTCATAATGCCTGATGGGTTTAACATACTCATGCTAAGACTATAAGTCTTGCTTGTGCCCTCAGTGAGCACTTCATGCATGAATTTAAAGATGGAACAGAGAACTAATATTTGACAATGAAAGAAATAATTTTACCTGCTGATAAAAATCGTACTGTTCATTCACTGTAATTTGGAACTGCATACACAAAATACCCTGTGATAGAGCTATCAGAGCTTGCCCACCACTAACAGCCAAGTGTTATCCATCTGTATCTTATGTCTGAGTGTGTTACTGTGTGTGTCAGTTGGGACATAAGCTTTATGCAGTATATTGTTTAATCTTACAATGCTTTTAATGTAGAAGATAATGATGTGTGCAAGGAACAGATTACACAGTGGCTGGTAATGATATGTGTGTGTCCCTCATTCCTTTGCCTCTGGCACTGTCAGTGGCCAGGGGAGCTGGCCTGACCTTGGCAGGGGCTTGCAGAGTAGAAGGACTAAATACTTAGTTGTGAACACTGGGGGTGAAGTGAGGTCTCTGATGTGGACTGTTAACTAAGGTATTAGTCAGACTAACGTTGTCTCAGCCAGTTCTTTCCTGATTTATGTAGCAAGACTTAGTGGCATATTGCTTGTTTATCACTGATAAACTGTTCTTGGACAAAACTTTTTTTAAATTTTTTTTTTTTATATTCAGTCTCTGACTGCTGTGGGCTTTTGATAACATTGTGATTTATATTTACCCGTGTTTTTGCCTGGCAGTAGTTGAATAACAATAAAATTCCTGTTGATTTTGGGTGGTCAGATGAAAACTTAAAGCTACAACCAATGTATTAATCAATGCCACCCATCAAAATACTATCAGTCAAAGGAAAAATTGATATAAAAGTTATTTTATTTTGTTATCTTAGTGAATGGCATAAAGTATTTCCTAGGTTTCCTTATCGCTGGTAATGCATTAATGTTGGCTCATCCTCCTTCACAGTCTGTTGCTAATCGATAAATTATTTTGATTTGTGGGGTTTTTTTCTCCTTTCTTCCCAAGGAGTGTATAATCTAGAATCAAATTAATCTTTGTGGAAGAGTGAACCTGCATGTTTTCTAGATTCAATTATTTGCATTTTTTGAAATGTCTGATTTTGTTTGGCCAAAAAACTGCTCTCTGAATTTATAGATGTTTCAGAACATTGTTTTACCACGGAATAATGACCAAAGCAATTTAAATTTACAGGTGATTTTTGACTTGGGAAGCCAATAATGCTGGTAAATTGTATATAGTCTGCCAAGCTGATCAGATACTCGTTTGTAGAATCAAAAAATGGAAACAAAACAAGTATAGTACACAACACTGTAAGTCTGTGTCCCAGAGAAACACATCATATTCTCTAGAACCAAAATAAGAAGAAATCTGTTGGACTATTCAGTGCTTTGATGGTAAGCAGTGCTGCAAGAATACCATCAGCTATACATGGCAGTATTTCTGTGTTGAAAAGAGTAAAAACCACTAAAGATGCTTTGAAGATTGTACTGTTTTTTTTCGAGATAAAACCATTGGATGGCCTGTTTCTCACTTCCTCTCCCTTCTGAAATTCAACTCCCAAGCTACTTTGGTGTTGTTTGCTTTCTGAAATGTTGGCTAAGCACTCGGCAGCAGTAGGATATGAATTGGTGACAAAATGAACATACCAAGAGTTCTGAGGTGTAGTCTACATGCTAAAGCTCATTCATTAGCATCCTTAGCTATGAAAGGATTTGAGTAGGTTTGAGTAGGGCTGTGGCATGTAGACAACCAGTGCTGGAGGTAGAAACCCCCAAACTAGGGCTGTGTCTGATGGAGGGACCCAAACAAAAGCAAGTACACCCCTGAAGGGACCGTGGTGCACATAGGACCCGTTGCTGCAGCAGATGCACCCAAAGGGTTTGCTGTCCATGGAGGACCCACACCCACACAGAGGTGCACCTCCAAAGAGACTGCAGGGTGTGGAGAGCTGTGCTGGTGCATGAACACACCCAAAGGGACAGTGGCCTGTGGAAGGCACCACAGGACTCACAAAGGAGCAGCAAAGAGGGAAGAAGCAGTGAAGGAAAATAAAGAAAAAATTCCCTGAGTCAAGACTGTTTTGCCCACGACATTTGATTAGATTGATTGTCAGTGACACGTTTGAAAATTGCATCCTATAAACTCTTTTTAGTCAATGAAGCTCGAATTTGTGATTCTGTGGGAAATTCAAAAATTGTAAGAAGTTCTACATTCAGAATGAATATCAGAATTATCAAGTCTTACAGGAAAGGGTAATTTTGTTTTTTTTGGGTAGCTACATGTTTGCTGCTTCCAAAGTAAAGATGACCTATAGCTGTCTTGATTTCTGCAACAATTTGGCTGTGCTGCCACAAGCAAGAATGAAATAGGAAGGAATAATTAAAAATTACTTTTGCAAACAGCTGTCACCTATTATTGCAGGTGCCGCTGACATGGTCACCATATTGACTTTCTTATCAACAAAATAATACTTGATCCATATTTAATCCTTATTCAGAATTTATTTTTAGAAATGCCTTTTTTTTCTATTGACCAAACAAGTTAGATATTCTTGTTTCGTAAGTCTTATATTCAGAAGTTTATTTCTAGTGAGTTTATTTGTATAAAGTTGCCTTAAGGAAAATGTTTGGGGTTGAGATATTTGGATTTTTTGTTACTATAAGTTTTTGGTTTAGCTATAGGTTTTTTAAGTTATGGTTTTCTTCTTTCTGTACCTTTCTGTCTCTCCTTCCATCTGCTACTGGTGATAGTGTTTTGTTGTGTTTTCATTAAATATTACCTTGTTTTTTCTTTAATTACAGGAGGTGTTTCTATTTTGTCAAAGATAAATTTGCTAGTTCTGTTTGTGTTGCTGTTGAGAGAAACACTGCTACTTCATGTCTTCTGGTTAATTTATCTCTTAGTTTTAATGCTAATCTGGTTAAGACATGATTAACAGTTATTCCGTGGGCCTCATTTTTTTCTGTTTCAGAGCCTATTTTGACACTTGAATTAATGCTTTTCCTATTTGCTGTTTGAGCTAAAGTTTGATTTTTTTCTATCATCTACCAGTGGGTTTGGTTCTTCAAAAACTATTTTCAATAATTGAAAATTAAAAATTTTCACAGAAGCATAGGCAGATGAGGCAGTTAATTAGGAAAGTGTTCTTGAAACTGCTAAAATTAATGGCACAAGAGTGTAAGAACCATTTTTTGAAGCACTTTAGAGTGAAGCTTAACATTAGAATTTTTAATTGTACAGTATATCATTACGTAAGTGCTGGTGAAGGTGTCTCAGGTTTTAGTCCTAATTTATTGGGCCAAAATCTTAGAGCTTTGTCATAAAATGAAGCCAGTCTAACTTTTTAATAGTGAAGCAGAATTATGCACTGTTCAAACCATGTCTTTCATGCCAGTTAGAGCTTCTTGCCTGTACCACATTGTCTCATGCCATTTCTTTCTACTTAGAAACTTTATAACAGTCTTTGTAACACGTTTGATAATGAAAAGTTCCTATCTCATGTCCCATTAAAATTGTACAACACATTCAAATGCACCAGAACTTTGGATTTTAGGCCTTTGAACATGCTGTTTCGCTTTCATGTGACACTGAGCTGGAATACACTAGGCAACTGCCCCTTCTGTGTCCTTCGAGTGGAGTCTTTCCAGATACCTGATGTGATATTTCTTGTTATTATTTGGCTGGTGCATCACTTAACCACTAAGAGATCTTCCACCTCAAATGCTTAACGTAACCATAACTCAGACTGCTCAGTTTTAGGTCGTCTTGTATAAAAAAAGGGCAGGAAATGTCACCAAGAATGCAGATAGGAATGATGTGCTGGCATAGTGCTTATTGTAAGTAGACCTTTAGCAGCAGCTAGGGTGAATGGATGGTGATTTTGAGTTCTTTCCTTGAAGCAGTAAGACTTTGTGATTCCAGGAAAACAAAACTGATTTCTGGGAAAACAGACTTCTCTGGTTTGCACTCAACACATTCTTTCTGAAGTGCATTTATTCTGTTATCCTGTCTAGCATGAGGTCTGCAAGACCAACTTGGAGCCGTACGACTTGCAGCAGCTCAGCATTACCAGCAATCCTTTCCTTTATCCCATCAGGCAGATGGAAGAGGGTCAGCACCCTCAGCCCATTGCTATCCCAAAGCAGTTAATGGCTGGTGTTCCTTGCCTTTTTGAGAGAGTTCATGGACCTTCTCACGTGTCTTCCGGTTAGATATTTGTTCCTTTGTTCCAGGCATGTTTGTGGATGTACACAGGTACATTCAGGGAATGGAGAGTCTTCAGATTGAAATGTACCTTAATTTATGTATGTGAGGGAGACTGGAAGAGTTCAGCTCTGACTGAAATAGGAAACTGTTGATTTTACCTGCTCAAGAGATGACACCTTACCTAACATGGAAGTTCTACATGTCTGAAGAAGCAAGAAGAGGTGTTATTTTCAAGGAGTAGCAAGACTCTCTCATGAATAAATCAGAAGTAATGGAATTATGGGGACAGGAGAAGAAACCATAAATATATTTCAAGGGACATATTCTGTCTGAACCCCTAGAGGAGTGCAAAGAACACATTGGGTGTGAAAGTGAAGGCATGCTGCTAAGAGTGGACTCTCCATAGTTAGGATTGGCTCTTAAGGAAAGGACTTACAGAAAATCTCATAGTGTGTGTTGAAGTCACCTGAGTGAAGAGCAAAGAAAGCTTTCGTATTTGATCTCGATGGAGGTAGGCTAAATCATTTTTCCTTTAGCTCCTCACTGCTTTGCCTACTTTGGATGTGGTAAGTTAGTGCTTGGGTTTAACCTCAGCCTGCTTGGAATAAAGATGGCTTTCAACAGAACCAGCTGAAAACAAAGCAAGTTTCCTAATCAAAATGTACATAAAATTTACAATATGACAAGAATTATGCTTATCCACCTCATTTTTCAAATGGATGGAACAGATACCAGCTTCATAGAAAGCATGTGTCAGGGTGCCCAGAGTCAGGAGAGGAAGAAATTATTTCCAGTTGCAGATAATAACAAGAAGAGCTACTGTCTGTACTTTCACCTCCACACAACTTTATCCAGAGAAGAAGGTCTGTTTAACCAGTTTCTGTGTGAAAACAGATTAATATTCTAGAGAGAAAACCTGTAGAATATGTATATGAGTATATAAGATGGTTATGGGGCACTTGACATGTCCTTACCAAAGTGAAAATAGTCTTCTGATGAAACTGGGCAAGTCTTCAGTAAGGGCTGCTGTGGAATTAAGGACAGTGCAATTACAAAGAGATAAAGCTCCTCGGTTTCTCCACCCTCACTCCCCCATCTACAAACCCACGTTCCTTTTGACCCAAACTACTGTGTCTAACCAGCATAAGTGCCTTGGGTTCATTAGCTTGGGTCAGAGCTGCCCTGAGTGTCTGCGTCCTGTAATGCATTACTTGATGTGGCTGTGCCTTCAGCAGCTTTAGAGAAGTTTGTCATGAGTTCTATAAATACTGCTGTTTTTTTAACAAGCCACAAAACATAATCAGCAAATTTTAAATAAATTTTTGTAACTTATGATCCATGTTTTCACAAACAAAGGCGTTTACAGCAATCTCAGTTCTGGGTTTGGGCTTAAATCTCAGGCTCATCTGTTCATCTTTCTGAGTCAGCACACTAAGCTCTGAAAGTATTTTTTTCAGTTAAGACTAAGCTTACTTTAGAGAATCTTTTAAAACTTTTCTGTAAGGTTTGTATTAATATACACAATTTTTCTCTTGCCCTGTCCTTGTTAGAGACTTGTTGAGCAGGTGGACTCGGTATGTAGCCTGGGATTTCCTGTTTCAGTTCCAAGTAACATGACACCAATCAAATCACAAGCAAACAAGAAAGCAGGTATTTCAAAATCATGCAAATGTACTGCTTACAAACATGCTGAAGCTACCGTATTTCAAGCTTGAAGTAGTTCTGTCAATGGCCCGAGACAATACTCGGGTTCAAGACTGGGTCATTTTGTTCTGTGTGTGAAGTGGCAAATTTGTGAGCTTGATGTAATTTGAGATAGAAAGTAATGTTCTGTTCAGTTGGTGTCATGTTTTCAGTGTTCTTAGGTGCCTTGACCTTTCTGTCCATTATGAACGTAGCAGTTCTAGGGGTGTTAAACAAGACTATGAACACAGAAACTGTCTCAATACAGTTACTGGAAGGCAATGTTGGTGAGACAGACACAGTCTCATGCTGTCTTACATTGACAATATAGGTCCCTGCATAGACTTATAAAAACTTGGAGTATATTTTCATTTTCTGTAGATAAAAGAGTATTATTCCGTTATGGTTTCCCAATGAAGTCGAGCACTGGATGCAACTCCTGTCATATTATGTGATCATGAGCCAAAGACTTTGAGCTTTCCCCTGATCTAATTTGAATTGAATCTTTTCCTTTTGTCTTTCTCTTAGGGTGGAGATTGTATTAGATCTGCTTGGTTTTTTCAACTTCTGAAGGTATGAATAGCAGAGAAATAGGAAGAATAGGAAGTGGTCGCTAATGCTTATTGGCATGTTTTTCTTTTCATCGTGATTCAATTAAGCTTAAAATAACCCTTTCTAATTACTGATCTGCTTGACACTGTCAAAGGGCCAGAGGTTGTTTTACAATTTAGCAGCCATACAATGATTCTAAACATCCTTTTGTTTAAAAAAAGAAAAAAAGGGGAAAAAAAGAAAAATCATTATACTGATGTTTTAGAGGGTTTTTTTTAGAGCGTATACCCACTATGTACTCATACTACTTGCCATGTTGATTTGCTGTGTGTTGAGGAGCTGAATGCTGAAAGCAGAGATTATATTGGGAGCATCACACATGTGTGGTTATGACAGCTGGCAGAAGAGCTCAGGCACTGCAGAGAGGGCAGGAATGTCCACAGAACTGCTGCCGATAAAGATTAGTGGGTGATATCCTAATTTCTGCCAAATGAAGGGTAAAACTAAGAGGTTATGTAAGGGTGCCTGAGCTCAATGCAGTCAAAAATCACTTGTCACTGTGTTTTGCCAACTCCTATTCCTCGTCAGGCAAGGTATGAAGATCGTCTCTTAGTGACTGCGGTGTAGGTGCAGTGTTTTCAACAACGTTTAGATAAACAGTATTCTTAACGTGATTTTCTGCTTCCTTCTCTTCAGGCAGTAACACAGGAAGAGAGGGGTTTGGTACATTGTACCTTCATTCTGTGGCATCGTTGGATGGTGTGAGGTTTGAGAAGTGTTGAGCATGCTGAAGCAAGAATCTTCTGCTGAGCTTTTACTAGGGTTGGCTGAAGCTGTTGGGAGGACTTGGAGAAATAATTTTGTGACACATTTGGCTTTGGCAGTGTTTACTTCTAAACAGCTTCCCGTTTCCATGCAATTTCCAAGCTCAACCTACTTGATATTGACAGGTAATATTTTAATGGATAGATTGATTGGACTGGCAGAATGAATTAGCCATCAGCTTGACAACCATATAGCATTATGTTGTGTATCTGTTTACTCAGCACTGGGTGAAACACAAGAGTCTATTGAAAATCAGATTTCCATGCTGCTTTGTCAAAGCAAATTTAATCACAGCTAGAACATGTGGCATCCATCATTTCCACTTCAGAAGGCATCAACAGCCACAGATCAGCAACAACAAGCAGTACTGCCACTGCTGCCTTTGACTCACATGGAAAATTAAATTTTACCATAGATTTTTGATAAATGATGCAGTCTCACCCATCAAACATGATTACTTAAGTGTTCTCTATTAAAGTAATCCCCAATAGCTTTTTATCTAGAAGCAAGGTGTTACTCCATTTGGCTTTGAGTCACTCCTGCTGATGTGGGATAGGCTTTTGGATATTGTCTTTGCAGATTAGACAGTGCTTTTCGCTTATTGTTCTTTGAAATCTCAGATCTGCCTGGCTACCTGCCTTAACCTGCATTTTAGTGACCAGCTCAGCTACATTCTGTAATTTATTCTGTGTTTTTCTCTGAAATTTCACATTGGTGCATCTCTTTCCACTCTCATGGATATCAGGGTAGGAAATTGTATTATTAGAAATCTCAAGGTAACTTAAGGAGTAAAGCAATATGGAGAATGTGGAAAGATGCAACCAGTTGCTTTGTTCATGCCCTGAGTATGGTAGAAGGCATTGAAAGTGTTCAGATTTACATAAAATGTTGAAAAACATGGCAAATGTTAGTTCTGCACATTTTACTTAAAAATATTTTCAGCTCCTTTAATTTATCACAGACACTGAAACTCCCCCATTTTAAAAGCTAATTAATCCTTCTTTTGGGGGTGATCTTTTTATTCTTCTCTTCCCCTTTCATTTAGAATGGCCAAGCATTTGTTTTGTAACACCACTGTCTATTCTTATTATTCTTGTTAAATTTTAATCTGATCTGTTAATGCCTCCATAGCTGTGAGCCCAAAGCCTTTTTCTTTCAGACATGAAGATAGCAGCACAATTTTTCTAATTCCTACTAACTGAGCTATGATCCTTTAAGATTGTCTCATGTTTTGTATTGTCTCTTCTAATGTCCTCAAAATTTATCTCATTAATTGAAAGGAGCTCATAGTCACTAATAGGTCTTCTGAAAATTGTTTTGCATTTCCAGCACTGCTCAGAAATATCTTGCTGATAGACTGAGTTCAGACAATAATGCTTCCTATTTTTCTACATTTCCTCAGCATGTTCAGCTCTTTATAAATATTTTTGCACTTATGATAAAATTTCAGAATTGCTTTCTTTTATAGCATTGCTATTACTGGTATCAGTACTTTGAATAAAGTGTCTGAATATGCTTTTTTTCCTCTTTCCTTGAGACAAGCTGTTTTCTTTACATTTCCAATGATAAAAAATTTATAGGTATACAATGATAGCCTGTAGATGTTGATTACTGTGTAGCCTTTTTTCCCATTGATCTAAAGCAACATGTTAATTAAAATGTATGGCCATACTTAGGTCATGTACCTTAGAAGTCCAGATTTGGCATGTTAGTCTGAACTAGTTGCCTAATTCAGGTGAGATGATTCACTTAAGTAAACAGGGAGAAATGCATAGTCCAAGGGATGAGTCACCATTCTAAGACAGGCACCAGTAAGAGGCCAGGTAAGTCACCTTCTGGAGGTATTATTCTCTCTTGAGTGTAAAAGGTGCCAGGAATGGGTAGTGTTGCCTGGGAATGTAAGCAATAAGCAGAATTTGAGGAGGAAATGCCAAACAAGCACTGCCTTTTTGATACACACCACAATACAGACGTATTGTGGGACTGCTGGCACAGTACAGATGTCACACACCTGCCTCTGGGAAAGCTGGAAGAAGTATTAGGCAATGCTTGTTCTGCAATTTGTACTGATGCTACACAAATGCTACACAAGCAAAATGTGTATTTAAAGACTTATGTGCCATAACTTGTCCCTTTCTCTCCTAGGTAGTTGCCTGCCAAATATACTCTCTGAATTTTCTGTTATCTGCACTTGGCCATCTGTATCAGGGACACTTGTGTAGAGTGACAGTTGAATACACACAAGAACTAATCAATCCCTAAGGGTGCAACAGTTTTGTCTCTGTCAAACTGGTTTATTTCTGTTTTTCTTAAAAAAATACGAAGCTGATGAAGTATAGCTTACCTTTCAACACCAAAAGATGTTTCTTCCCAAAGGCTGGGAGATGTTCAAGATTTATGACTTTTCTGCTGTCTGATTTGCTGGTCTGCATGATTGATGATGAGCCTGTTCCTATGCTAGCTATCAGATCGTCCTTTTCAGACCAGAGTTTCTTGTGTTAATAGTCAGTGCAATTTGTAATTACTTGTCACTGGGCCTGACTATTGTCTGAGTGGATTGATACACATCTGCTAGGCAGCAGGTCTTGCTTGTTGATCCACTTCATTCTGTGTAGGTCTTATAACTTAAAGGTACACTCAGGGTGATAATAACTCAAAATTTTGGGACATGAATTCTGACACCTAAATTAGCTGTGATGAAGGTTAGCTGTATTGCTGTCTGATCATAAATAACAGGTGAAGTATGGACTGGGATAACAAAACACAGTATGACTTTCCATTCCCTTGAAATAGCTCCCACATGCAGCTGACCTAGTTTGTGTTCCTCCTGATCTTGCCCAGCATGAAAATTCATTGGTTTGTCTATCTCCATGTGCCTGAACTGAGTTCTAGTCTGCTGCTTTGGGAAAGACTGGTGAGGAGAAACTGCTCAGTTTATGTATTATCTTGCTTCATTCCAGCAGAGTATTTTCACTGAGATTTTAGAACAAGGCAGTTCTTGGATGCTAAAGCAATTTACTAATCTGAGCAACAGTAACTCCAGTTGGTCTGGAATGGTAATGGACCCATGTGCTTGGGGTTGCTGCATATTGGCCAGGCATGTATGGGTTTTGTGCTTTGATATGACAGAAAATATATTTTAGTTTGCATACTTCACTCATTTTCATTCCTGAGAACAGCCTAATTAGAACTGTCTGGAATAAAAAGATGATTTGAGGCAGAAAATTCATTTTGATTGCAGCCATCCAGTCTAGCAAAGAAGTAATAGTGCTGCTTCAAATTTTTGAATAATGGAATAGAATAAAGAGAATGTAGCTGAATTGTATTGATAAATAACTTTATTCTGGCTTATTTTAAACAAACAGCACTTTCTTACATTTTTATTGTGATATTTTGGGACTTCTTGTTTTTATTTTGTAGTGCCCCAAAACTATTAAATTCATGAAACTAAAGTTTCATGACAGATTTATTAATGTATAGCAGGTACTATTTTAGGTTTGATAACTACTTTATATATAGTGCAGAAAAGAGAGGAATGGGCTTAGTTGGGGTTTTGAACAAAGTGAAAATAAAACTCTTTCTTACACATCATTTTATTGAGCAAAGAAACTTGTGTCCAGTTGAACAATGTGGTGTTGGGACCTCGTTAGGATATTATTCCCCTCGTCTGAATCCAAGGCTTTTTCAGCATTTCATGGAGCTTTTTGTCATCACATGGTCTTAATCATTTTAGCAGTAATATAACAGTAGCTTATGCCTCTTGCTCTGATATGTTTGCATCCATCAGGCTTTAAATTTTATGTAGTCTTTTTACAGCAGTTTAACAAGGGAGGAGTAGTGCATGAAGCAGCAGTAAACATTTACAAGCCAATGCTTGTAGATTATCACTTGGCTAAATGCATTTTAAAGACCAGAGCATCCTGATTTGCTCCAGTGACAATCTCATAATTGCAGCAAACACAGTTTAGAGCACACAGTTCTGGAAGAAAGATGCTAGGGAAACCTAGGGAGATGAAGATCTGGGATTGGAAAGAGCTGCTTGATTGCTCGTGGAAGGCTGTGTTTTTAAGAAAACAAGATATCCCTTTCTGTCACTTTAAGCTATTTTTTGTTGTCATTTTTACAACATGGGACAAAAGTGGGAAACTTTGATGAATGCACACACCTATTGTAGAGGAGAGGACCAAGACTTTTAGTATAACTGGTGTCCTAAGTGTAGCATGACTTGTGTTATCATCTGTCTCTAAAGGAAAGGAACTCTCTCTTCAATGTTTTTTCGGGTATTTACAGACTGTTTCACTTTGGAAGTCTGCACTTTGGTTGTGTCCTCTCATGCAAGTGATCCCTGACTGTACAAGCCTCATTTCAGTCATCCTCACTTGTATTGGAGTCTCATGGAACTCCAGAGGAAAGAGAAAAAAGTCTTAATCATCAAGGTACGTGAGCTGGCAGGTTAGTTCATTCCAAATCAGCTTCCAACTCATCCTTTCCTCATGAGTAATTTAATAAGAAGAAAAGGTACTGGACTTCACTCAGTTTCCAAGAAACTTGTGTGTGATGACCCTGATACTGCACCTGGTGTTCAGTGCATTTATCACAGAAGTTCATATCTACAGTTTCTCCTCAGTTACAGCATCTCATTCAGACACCATCTAGATTTGTTGGCTTTTTTTTTTCCTTTTGCTAAACACAGGAAGTCACAGAGGTTTCCTTGAAATCCTCCATACTGGGTGTCTACACATTGAGTAAGTAAGCTCTGTGAAGCAACATTTATCAGTAACCATCAACCTAGTCAGATCTGGCATGCTATGAATTGCCTGAGATGATCCAAATCACAGCAAAGACCTCTTCCTGTTACAGATGCTGCCATGTCTTGTTTTGTACAGTCAGTATCTGCTCTTTTCCAAGGCATTTAATTAATTGGGCTTGACCCCTGTTACCCTACACAGATGTTGGAAACAATCATAGTTTCTTGGGAAGCCATGGGATGGGACCAAATTGCTTTGGACAGTTCCACTATTTTCTGCAATGCTCTCTTAAGGTCAGCAAGTCTCCCAGGAATTTCTAGACTGAAGTGGGGTTAATTTCTAGCTGTCTTGTTCTCCAAGAATGTTGATGTCTTCATATGCATCAGCTTGCTCTGGCTAGGTCACAGAGTGGCAGAGTTAATTTCTGGGAGATCATAATTGTGAATCTGTTCATGGCAAAACAAGGTCCTCTTCAGATGAAGGCTTGTTCCTGGTTTCCTCAATTGCATTGCAAATAAAGCTCTGAGTCAGACCTATAAGATACATGTGCATGGATCTTTATCCTATAATGAGCTCCCTAAAGAAGACAAAAAGCTTTTAAACTCAAGGCTAGAGTCAAAGCTAGAATAAGTAGCTGCTTAAATCCAGAAAACCTAGAGTAGCTAGATAAGATGGAACGAAAAGAAAGTATACAGCATTTTTGTTGATTTAAAAAATCTGCTGCCCACTGTGTCTGTTCAAAAGGTTTTTGCTTCTAGGTAGTTTAATAGCTCTAAATAGCAACAAACAGCTGCACTGACTCCTCTGATACTGAGTAATTTGCCTCCCAGCTAACTCTCTGAGGTCTGGGTGTTTGCTGCTGGCTCTGGCCAGTATCTATGTGAAGCTGCAGCATCCCCATCCTCAGCTGTGGCTTCCTTTTCTCTTTGCAGGCACTGAGTCTCTGTAAGGTAAGTCCTTCTTGCTATGCTCAGTAGTTCCTCAGAAGGGTGGTTTCCCCTCCTTCCCTCTGCTTTACAGTTGGTTGGTTGTTTTTTTTAAGAAACATCACATGCTTCTGCAAAAATATAAGCAAGCATATATACCCATTTGAGCTTTCCTCTTAAGGTCTAACATATGCTTTCCCTGCATTTGCTCTTATACTAAAGTTTTTACTGAAGGAAGGCTGTGTCACAATTATTTCCTAGCCTCAGACAAATGAAATGCTTAAGCTCATCTACCTTGTCATGCTGTCTGTAAAAAGATTATGAACCTAGCTCTAGGCATCAAGGATCTCAAATCTCTGTATTAAGCCCCGGTTCTTTATTCCAGTTCTTCCAGAATCTCTAGTTTGTCCACAAAGAAATGGGAGTGTTTCACAGAATTACAGAAAAGGACCTACCAGGCTCATGTGCTTTATTTAATAGGGAGATTTTTTGCACTGCAGTCATAGCCACATTTACCTCCCTATGAGAACACAAAGTGTCCTGAACTGCTACTTCCATCCTAAAAAGTCAGAGATGTACTTCAGTCTCATATATTAATTTTTCAAGATCACAATATCAACTATTCATCTTCGTTCATAATCCACTTCTGTCCTAAGAAGACTATTTCATCTTACTAGAAACTTTGTATTTAGGAGTCAAATTTTGAGCCTTCTGAGGCAGTATTATACAGAGATGGTGTAGAAATTTCTGACCTACATTAACTCCATAAACTCTCAGTTTAATTAGAATGTTCCTCATTTTTCCTAAACAAAGTATTCACCATAGCTATAGGTTGTCTCAATAACTTAGTATCACTGAAACTCTACCATTTTACCCTGGCAGGGTCTTTCAGGCCCTCAGTCTATTCATTTTGTAGGCTGAATGGGTATTAACTAGACCAGTTTTAAGTATACAATTTACAAACAAATAATTTCTTCGGATTATACACTCCCTTTATTAGCTCTTCCAGGCTAGTCCTGCAGTTGGTTGAAAAACTTTAGTGTTGAGGTTCTGCAGATAATGTACCTGGTAGTTTTACTTATAACTTCCGGAAACCATTGCTCCATTGCTGTGGGGGGTGACAACCTGAGGAAAGCTCTTGTGATCTTGGTCCTTTGTCTGTTGTTTGGAAATTCATGGACTTAACAGTTAAGTATATGCATCATATGCACAAGAAAGAGCAAGACTCATGTTTAATGGCCTCAAAAAGTGTGTACAAAATTGATAGTTGGGTAGAGCTACAGATATTGGTGTAGTCAGCAGACAACTCTGTTGTTGAGGAAGAGTGTGCATGTGTGCCTTGCACCCAAAATTACTGCCTTGCTGTACAGTGTTAGTGATAGATAGCTCAGTGAAGTGATCTGTCGGTTTTCAAAGAGACAAGGAAAAAGGAAATGGAAAAAGGGAGTCTAGATTAAAAACTACTTGTCACATCTTGCAGAAATGATTGATGGTTCAAAAGGAATCTTCCAACGAATGAATATAAAATCATATAAATCTGAAATAAATAAAATGTTGCAACTTCAACATTGCTTTCTTTTTCCTGAGTTTCTCTGTTGTTTTCTTTAGTCTCTCACTTCCCAAACACCCACCTCCCTCCCCCTCATTCCTGCCTTGTGACTCCGTTTGCTTTCTTCCCTGTCAGCATATAGTTATTCTTTATCGTTGTCATGTTATTCCTAGGTATCCAATATTGATATTCTTCTTCCTTTCTACCTGTTCTGCCTCTGGTTTGTTCTTCTGCTTGTTCTTTTGATAGCTAGAGAAATCTTGCTTCTCCCCTCTTTTGCAGCCTGCATGCTCCTTGGAGACTCTCTTTACTCAGCTGTATCGGCAACTTCTCTGTTATTCTTGTGCTACATGCTGGAGAGTGTGTCTCAAGGACAGTCATGTTGGTTCCCACAGTGCCTGCCGGTTTAGAATGCTCAAGCTGAAGGAAGACCAAGGATTTTCAAGGCTTGCTCTCCAACTGCTCCTTCTCTTCCCCCATAATGACAATGCTCTGGGAGCCCTGCGATGATCCCTTTTGCACTTCCGTTCCGAGAGCACCAGGTCATATGTCCTTCCGTAGTACTTGTATGTCTGTGTATGGGACCTGTGTAGAATTGAAATCCTCAGTGAGGGTGATGGCATGACCTAGAATGTGACCTGCTAGTTGGATCTCATTCAATGAAGCCTGAAACTACAGCTATTAGCCTGTCGTTAGTAATTATAGAACTGCAGAAGCTTTTGTGTGTGTAGTACATTAAATATAATAATGTATACCTGTCCTGATTTCAGATGGGATAGGGTTAATTTTCTTCCTAGTAGCTGCCACAGCGGTTGGTTTGGATTTACTATGAGAATCATGTTGATAACACACTGATGTTTTAGTCGTCACTAAGTAGTGCTTACTCTAAATCAAGGACTTTTCAGTTTCCCGTGCTCTGCCAGCGAGGAGGTACACAAGGAGCTGAGAGGGCATGGCTGGGCCTGCTGACCCAGGATGGCTGAAGAGATATTCTGTAGCATGGAATGTCACTGTCAGTATATGAACTGGGGGAGTTGGCTGGGGCAGGCTGATCGCTGCACGGGGGCGGTGGGTCGTGAGCAATTGTATTGTGCATCACTTGTTTTGCCTGGGCTTTATTTCTCTGATTCTTTTCTTAATCTCCCTTTTCATTCTATTATGACTATATTTATTTCATTCAAATTATTAAACTGTTCTTATCTCAACCCACAGATTTTATCTTTTTTTTCTGATTCCCCATCCCATGGTGGGTGTGTAGGGTGTGAACCAGCATTTTTCTGGTATTTAGTTGCCAGCTGGGTTAAGCCAAGAAGTCTTTTCAGTGCTCAACATAAGGCTCAGAGGCTTGAGTTAATCACAAATCCTCCTAGAATGTGTTAGAACATATTTGTTATTAGCATTCGCTCTATTTAAGAGTCACTGGTCAGAATGATCTCTTGGCTCTCAAAGTTGATGTGGCTGTTCTTAGGTATTACATAGTGCAACTTTTTCTTGCAGTACATGTGTTGTCTATCCCCTGTGGGAACTGGGCTGAGGTTATCATGTTGTTGTGCTTTGTAACAGTGGCTTATGATATGATAGAATTGCTGGTCGTGAAACTAATCTGGTGTTTGTATTCAGCACTGCCATCATATCCATACTCTGGGAGCCATCCATCTGTCAGAAACTGTTAATAACTTTATCTTTTACCTTTTCTCCACTGAGACCAAATCATGGTAGAGACACCTCCCTTTATTCTCTCTTTATCCTCCAGGCTGATAATAATAACTCTTCAGAATTTTGAATATCCTTAGGATGTTCAAGCCAGCATGTTCCTATTGCTATGTCTTCTGAATATGTTCCAAATCTTATTTAAGGTTAAACAACTGTTTAAGAATGCCACCCAGAGATCTGCCCTAGGACTGGATAGTTAAGAGTGGTAGAGTGTGTGGGATAATATGGATAAGTACCTAGGACAGTGAGCCTCTCCCTGAACAACTGCAGAACCCAGAAAACTAATGGAATATTTTGGAAAAGTGTGCTGTCTCCTTGGAAATTCCAGAGACACAGAAATGGCTGTAATGTGCCCATGCCTGCCGAGCCCTGTTCAACAATTTTCAGTACCCTCAAGAGGAAAACAAGGTCTCTGGATCTGATGACAGAGTGACAGATGCTGCAGCTACTCCAACCTCAGTGACAGGCACTGCAGCTGAGCCAGAGAACCAGCCCATGCCGGTGTCAGTCATCCGTATACACAAGAAGAAATGGACATGAAACTCAGCTGGTTTAGTAAAGGCAGATGAAGCAGGGCCATCACAAGAACTGGAGGAAGAGGCAGAACAAGAGTCAACCACTCTTAACTACTCAGGTTCCCTATTACCTGAGTGAGCTGCAGGATGTGCAGAAAGGTTTTAGCTTTCATCCAGGTGAGTGCATCACCACCTGGCTGCTCTGATGCTCAGATAACAGGGCTAGTAGCCTGGAATTATAGGGTAGGGAAGCCAAGTTGCTGGTATCACTTCCTAGTGAAGACAACATTTACAAGGTGATTGGAAAAGAGACATAAGGTCTCAGCCTCTGAAGGGGAAGAAAATAGTCCAAATCCTTCAGAAATCCAGTTTTGCCATAGAGCAAAGTAAGGTCAAAGGACCTGCACAAGAAATCCGGTTTTTACAAATAAATTGACAAGATGGATGTAATGAGATCTCAATGGATGTGATCAACAATAATAACAATTTTATTTCAGTTATTTAACTGTTCTTATCTCTATCCACGTTTTAACTTTCTTTTCTGATTCTCCTCCCCGTCCCATGGGGGGTGTGGGAGTTGTGCCAGAAGCTGCATGGGTCTTATTAGTTTAACCTCAGCTGGAGTTAAACCATGACAAGACCAGAATGAGTAAAACTAGTATGGTATATAAGTATGAGCTGAATTTGGCTGTGCCAGTAGCTTTTGGAAAATGAGAATATATTACTTAAGTAATCTTAAAAAAATTAGTCTTAGGACTGCGAAGTTTCTCATTCCCATGGCACTGCAATGGAGTTCTGTCAAGCCTTCCCCCACTGAAATTAGCTGCTTTGGTTTTGTACTAGGTAATCATATTTTGGTATTCAACTAGTGCAGAATACATTTTACTCTGAACTTATTAGCAATTATTAGAAGTAATAGAGAATAATGTTTCTGACAGTGTTACCTCAATTATAATTGCTTATGCTAATTCTTACATTTGGTTTTAAATACAGAGGTAGGTTTCATTTTAACAGTGTAGCACTTGGAGAAAGATGGAATCTTACAATGGAGGTTTGTTTATGTTTGTTTTGAGAAAATGGCTTTATATAATCTCAGTGTGGCAGCTATCTTTAATGAATCCATAATGATTGAATGCTTGTGGATTGATCCTAATATATGTTGAGTAAAGAACAATAGTTAACCAATTATAGGTGTAATTTGTCTTTAAGCTGTTTTATTTTGTAGTAGTTTATCTTCAAACTTGTCAATAACTGAAAGGGTATAATGTAACATTGTTTTGAAAATGGTTCTTTTATTGGTTTTAAAAAAAGCTTGTGAAAGTGTTTTGCTGTATGTATCCACCCCAGATAACTAGTTCACTTGTAGGTGCCTGGCACTGTAGAGCTCTGACTGAGGCACAGTGAGTCTGAGCTCTAGATTCCCTCCACTTTCACTTGAGTAAGAGAAATATTTTTAGGGAGGAATTAATCCACCCTCAAATATCTAAGCCATACATGCTAAGCCGAACATACTAAGTCCTGTTGTAACTAGCAAAGATAGCATAGCAAACCCTGAGGAATAAAAGCTAACACTTCAATAAAGGGCGTGAAGAGAAAGGAAATTCCTCGTGGTGGTGTGAAATTGTCTGAAGACTCAGCCCACCTCTAATTGGGGAGAAGAAACAATGAAGCATGCATCCCTGTGTTCTGCATTTCATTTTACCTGTGCACTGCCAGTGGTGTGTGAATGTCTGTGGTATGCTAAGGATCCTTAGTATTCCATCCTTGCACGATCTAACTCTCTCCTCAACAGCTGTTCACTGGTGTAAACAAACTAAGGGATGAGATCAACAGGTTGAGAGGAGCTTTTATTCATCTCTACATCACCCTGTGTGGCTGCACATAAGGCTTTGGTTGGAGTCCCTGGTGTTGTAAGGATGCTGAGAAACACCAAGGGTGTTAAGGAAGGCTGCTCAATGAGCAGGAGCCAGAGTCTGCATCTCCTGTGTGTGTGATGTTGAAGGAGCTAGGCTTTTTCAGTTGTGAAGAAATGCCTTGAAATGCATTTACAGGTAAATCAAGGTGTTCTAAGTAGTGCTGGAGATCATAAGTCTCAATGGTAGATGGTGTATGAGGAGGTTTAGGTTGGACATTACAAAAAGAACTTCAGCAGATGGATCGTGCAGCACTGGGACAGGTCACCCAAAGGGGTCTCCATTCTTGAAGGTTTTTCACGACTTGGCTAGCTAAAACTCCAGGTGGCCTAATGGTGCAGTGTTGGTGATAGTCCTGGTTTGAGTGAGAGGCTGGTTGGTCCTCAGAGTTACATTGTTCTGTGTCATCATTTCTATGATTTTGCGTTTTTCCTTTTTATAAGATAATGTTGCTGTGACATTCCTTCTTTCCGGCTCACCCTCAGCTGTGTAGAATGATTTCGCTGCTTGTTTGCAATCCCAATTATTGCACCTTAAAAAGCATTAATGCACAAAGCTGAAAAGAAATTGGCATTATGCCTTTCTTTAAAAGTGTTTTGGCATTAATATTGTTCATTTCTAAAAGAATCTGCACCTGAATTTTTTTCTGTTGGTGGTAGGAAAGGTCTCAGACTGTAAAGTGTATGGGAAATGGCAAACTGCATCGGAAATTTGCAACTGCAAAATTGTGATTTTAATTGCAAGGTAGTAAGAGAGAATGGCAGCTGCTGGACCCTCACTGTTTCTTTCTGTGTGTGCTTAGAAGCAGACAGATAATCAATGTACAGTCTTAAGTTCCTATCAGCCAAAGGACTGTTGGTATAGTAAAACACCAATATTTAAAACTTGCACATCAAACTTTGGGGATCCAACAAATCCTCTAACTGTAGCCTAAATAAAATGTCAGTAAAAAAACCTGAACAGTATTCCCTTTACTAATTAAACAGCCTAACTCAGTGTCATAACCATTTAAATTCCTAGGGAAGGTCTTCTGGAAAGAAGGTGAAATACAGGATTTGACTTCAAAGTGCATCTGTAAAAGGTTTTTTAAATTGTCTCCTTTTAAACCTTGGCTGACAAAATGAGTTCTTAAAAAAAATATTTGATAAAGTTTGCTTGGAAAGCAGATGCTTGCTGAGTCAGAGTTCATGGGATTAGAATATTGTACACTGGTATATCAGGCAGCAGCTGTGGCTCTGATTTATGTGCCAGGTTTACATAAAAAAGGGTATTTCTTCTGGGACCAATCAAAAATACTAATATTTGATCAAGGAATTACTAGCTGAATCTATATTAATTGCATAGTGAGATGTTCTATGACCTTTATTTAAGATGATGCTTCAGAGGCTAAAAATTAGCTAATCTGTTTCACTTAGAGTAAGCTAACCTCTGAAATATCATTAGGAACTAAGCATCTGTTCATCAATCAAAAAACTTTTTATGGAAACAGGTCTTAGTTGATACTTCTTAAGAAGTCAAAAGAGACTTCCAGATGAAGTAAGTCCACCAAAATAGCAAATTTTGCAGAGCATTATAATACATGAAACGGAAATGAAGGATGTAGAGGTAAAGATAAAACTTCATTATGTAGGATGGAAATAATTAAATTGCTTTTTTCAATTTTCTGTGGGTATACAGAATGTGTTTTCATAACCTCTGCAATTTTGAGAACAGCAGGTTCAATAAAGATGGAATTTCACTGTAGGGTTTCATTTACTTTATTCTCTACACTTGCTCAAGAAATTTCATGTAAGTGACTTCAATCTCCACTAGGTATGTCTGGCTAAAATATGATCACAATTATTTAAAAAAGAATGTCCGACTCTAGTGTAGGGTAGGCAATGGCAATAAAAATGTATAAATGTTGCTGTAGGTCTCACTCTCTCCTCTGCAAAGTTTCTTGACTTCAGTGAAGGCTTTAATGCAAGACAGAGGTGAGGCTAAGGACCTCAGTCTCAAGGTCTATCTTCATTAACCTGCAGTTTCTCAAGTTTAGTTTATTTTGGGGTCAATTTGCCAGCTCAACTGCCTACCCAAGTAGGAGTGGGGAATTTTTCCGCACTACTAATACATTTTTTACAGTCATAGGAAAATAAAGATTACTTAGTTTATTTTCATGGGCTTGTTCATATTTTTCCTGAACTCTTCATTGGTTTGTGAATTCACTTTCTTCCAAAAAAGATCCTTTATAAATTGCAAATATGACTCTGTGTCCTAAAATATTAATAAATCATTGTCATTTTTGTAGGAGACAGTTTAAAAGCTGAAGAGAAGGGAAGATTCTTAGCTTTTAACAGAGCTTGTGAGTTACCTGGGCTAGCAATCTGGTTATGTTGGGCTATGTAGAGAATGAGCAGAAAGGGGGTCCAGAAACAGATCAGGGTGGTTCAGAAATCATGTGATCAACTTTTAGCATAGGCCTTTCATTTAAGTTACATTTGAATTCAAAATTGGATGGAAATAAAAATTATTCCCTTGAGTTTGCACACTATATATTCTATTCTATTCTATTCTATTCAGCAATCTGGTTATGTTGGGCTATGTAGAGAATGAGCAGAAAGGGGGTCCAGAAACAGATCAGGGTGGTTCAGAAATCATGTGATCAACTTTTAGCATAGGCCTTTCATTTAAGTTACATTTGAATTCAAAATTGGATGGAAATAAAAATTATTCCCTTGAGTTTGCACACTATATATTCTATTCTATTCTATTCTATTCTATTCTATTTTTTATTTTATTTTATTCATAAGCACCTTTCTGAAATTATGTGCTATTGAATGAGCCAATTGACAGTTTTGTCCATTCTTCTAAACAAAATGTTCCTGGTACAGCAAGCTGCAGGAGTATTTCCCTATTTTGTTTCCCTGGTTAGATTCCAGACAGAAACATGCATACAAAGTGCAGCATTT
>NW_008678927.1:44316-68616 GCF_000695815.1 Acanthisitta chloris
TCTGATGAATTGTGGAATGCAGTGGGATTTATTTTTCTTAATTTCTTAGTTTTTCTGCTTGAAGTGCATGGAAAACTTACTAGCAAACATAGAGAAAGTATCATGGTACAAAGCTTAAAAAGCTGTAAATGTAAAGAGAGAATTCTCTGCTTCACTTTACTGCTCTCTCCTTTTTTCACATCCATATATTTTAGTCCTCAAGAATTCCAGTGAGGTTCATTTTCCACTTGGGCTGCATGTTGGAAAGTGAATGAGGGTGCATATGGAGTTCAGAAGCTTTGGGGTCCAGAATGCACTTGCTTATTTTTCCCTTAGTAATACACACCCTGCTCGTTTTTTGATAAATGTACTTCCTGTCCATTTTAGCAGCAGGAAAGGAAGGACAAGTATTTTTGACTAGTGGTGAGGACATTGGTTGAAAGAATCTTGGCTACTGTAGCATTTTCTTGTGGTTGGAAACACCGTCTAGGAGGAAAATCTAATGCTCCTGCTGAGGAGGGAATGTGCAGTGATTGATGCCTCAATCAATGAGAATATCTGTTTTTCTAAGCACTTCACCTTATATTTTATGGCCTTATTTTGGGAAAAAAACCCAACCTATGCAAAAACTCACCTGCCATTTGTAGCTGTGTTTGGAGTTTGCTTAGGTAAGTAAACGTAAGTCATCAAAAGCATGTGCAGAAATACCTCTGGTGATGCAGGAGTTCTATAGAACAGTAGCTATGGCCACATACTGAAATGTGCTCAAAGGGACACAGCCTGACCTTCGTCCTTTCTGCCTCAAAGGTAGTTTTAGTTGCAAATTTAACAAGGTCTCTGTGAGGATGGGGATTTTTCTTGGTTTAGTCTTGTTTTGCTTGGGTTTTGAAATTGCAGTGCAAAAGCTGCAGTTGTGTTCCTTAGAAATTTGACTGTAAACTATATATAATCCTATAATATTTAGGGCAAAACAGCAAACGGTTTATTTCCTTTTCATTGCCTCTCTGCTATTTAAATACAATATAGTAGGCTAGCTAGGAAGTCTGTAAAGAATCTGATAATGAAGGGTCTTTGGGGCCTATAAATAAAATCTCTTCAACGACTGTTTATTGAGATTGTATTTGTGTTTGAGCTCTAGAGGATTTACAACAGATGCATAGTTTACCAAACTGTTAAACCTAAATTATGGTGAGTCTACATGTTTTCCTCCTGTTATAATCTTTGAGGCTGCTGAAAAGATTCTATAAAAAGGAAACACGCATTTTAAGCGCATTTAAATGAATAATTGGAATGTTCCTCTGTATAAAAATAGACACACAAGTGCTCAAATCATGGCCATAAAGATGCCTGCATCAACCTTCTCGTTAGCAGGATGCAAGGAACTGAGAGGTACCAGCTATTCCTGCAAGTTTTGAGTTTTCTCTCAATTAAATCAATATCAAACTTTTGAAAGAGATTTTTTTAAATGAAAACATTTTTCAAACTTTTTGGTTTTGGTTGATCCTGACCTCTGTTCTCATCAGAAGACCAGTAGATTGTGAGCAGGAGTACACTTGCATTTCCCTTCAGCCTCATGATTGCCTGCCAAGGCTGCCGACATACATTTTGCCACACTGTCTGCAGATTTGGTTTTGATGCATATAATGCTATGGAAGTTGAATTGATGCACAGTTTGACAATTCTTATGCTTTAAAATAATTGGTATGGGTTTCTTTGCTGGTAAAACTGGGAGAAGGAATTAATGAGAGATCCATTTTCATTTGCTGTTTCAGTGCTAAGCAGCTCTGGACTTTTTATTTTCTTCCTTATCCTACCTAATAATTAGTAACTGCAAAAAAATAGCTCAGACTTGTGAAAAGAGATGAGGTTTCTTGTTCTGATAATATATGGTAGAGCAGTTGTGTTTTGTATTGTGTCTGTTGTACAGTTTGTACCTCAAGATTTCAGTAATAAAGTAAGGGAGGAGATGAGGAGGAAATATCCTTGTGGGGAGAAGGTGCTATGAGGATTCCTTATTTTTATCAGTGAAGATATGCAAGACTGCAATTCTTTTTGCTTGTTTAATTTCAATCAGGGAGCTTATTCATATTTCAATGTAAAATTAAATGGTGGTGCATTTATAATTTGATGCATTTAAAATTTGATTCTGTTGGAGTAGAAGTTGTTTTGTTAGCATCCCTATCAATAGGGGAATCTACTTTTGCAGTTTAGAAGGAAATGCTTTGGGATTTATGTGTCCTGTAAAAATAAGGTACAAAGAGTAACTCAGTGCTAACTCACACTTGCAGGTCTGTAATTACAGCTTTTCATACCAGTGTTTAATTCTGTAGGATCTCTCAATTTGCTTGATGCTTCTGTCCTTGAAAGTCTGAGTCTGATTTCTGTTCTGATATGAAGGTTCATGCAGAAGTCAAGCCTTCTAACTTGCAAAGGCTTTGGAGGCCTAATAGCACATCCTTCCTGAGACATTTGCTTAAACTTCTAAATTTAGAGTTTGCAAAGTAAGAGCTTTTCAATTTTAAAATATAGTAAATTTTCCAGTGAGTTGGGACTATGCAAGTGTAAGTTCTCCTGCACGTGATAGATGAGTAACACTGGGTAAAGCTTTGAAAGAAGAGCAATAGGATGCTCACATTCATCAAATCCTTCTTAAGGACCATTTACAACACAGTGCCAAAATAATGACTCAAGAAGTGCTATGATAGGCCCCAGTGGCTGTGTCCACACCACTCATAACCATGATAGCAGGAGTACACTATTTCTGTGTTCAGCTGTCTCCTATCTGCACCAAGTCCATGCAAGGATTCCTTTGAGTGTTCCCAGCAGCATATGAAGCTGCTTGAGTGCGTGTTAGTGATATACCAAGCCCCAGGGTGTGTTTGTGCTCATGGGATCATGTGCATTTCCAATGATGCTTTCCAAAAGAGAAGGATCACTGATGTCCCTTTCTTTTCCTCCACTGTCAGAAGTGAGAATGCTTCTACAAATGGTTAACCATCTCTGTTTAGTGTGTACATCACTGAACTCCTGCGATACACACTATAATGTATGATTGAGGAAATGGTTTGGGAGGTTTTAAAAGTAATGACATAGCAGTTTCTTTGAAGAGTACTTCATTCACTGATGTTTTCCAGTAGACAATTGAAAAGTTAGTAAATACAGTTTTAAACACTCTGGATTTCTTTCTCTCCTGTTCTCACTGAAGAGATTCAAAGCCTGGCATGTACCTGTCTTTAAAATCTGTAGTGTAAATATCACAGGAGATTATATTTTCAGCTAAAACAAAAATCTGCAAAAATGACATGTTGGACAGAGAACAAATAGAATAATATCTACTGTTTGTGGGGCTATGCAATTCAGAATAGAAAGCTATACTTCCTTAATATTTTTATTCTCTTTTCAGAAACTGTAGGCAATCAAGTGTTTATCTAAATGCAAACTCAAATAGCTGCCAACACTTTTAGAGAAATGAGTGGTACATTAGCATTTCATCTTAGGATTTCTATTTCCCCCTCCAAAGTATGTGTTTCTTCATTTGAGTTACTCAGATAAAATTTAGTGCAGGATAAATAAATATGGCTACAGTATTAGAGTGCCTGTAGTTAAAAACAGTGTTAAAAAACTCAAGTGCAAAGGGTCAGGCAGTAAGGGGTGAGATTTTCTCATCTGACAGCCAGAGCCATGCACGGTGTGAAGTTTTTCTGGCCAATCTGTCCTCTGTCTGCAGTCTTCTCCCTTGCAAGAATGCCTCTGAAAACTGGTTAGAGCCCAAATAGTGTTTCTAGCTTTTCATATTTTCTTCAGTTCTAGCAGAATGAATCTCCCACCTTCCTTTGCTTCTCTGTGAGCCTTGATTATGGTAGATTTTTTCATGGTGCAGAAAAGATGAGAGAATCTTAACTTTGCTAACGCCTTTTTCTTTTCCTGTACTGTCAGAAATGAGAATGTTTCCATAAATGCTTAATCATCTCCATTTAATAAGGCTGTGTCATACTTTCCTGTAAAAACAGATGGGAAGAAATGTCTGTCTCTATTATTCAATATTATGTCTACAGAAACTTAGGAGGGCTAAGGCAGATTTTGGAAATTAATTGATTTCTTCCAGTTTCTCATGAAGCAACTTTCAGTGCGGAATTTCTTCCCCAGGGCTGTGAGTTGTAGCTTTAGAAATCTCTCTGATGTCCATCGTTCTGCCAGATGCTTGATCCAAAGCATCCGGGATTCCAGGGAGCTTGCTAGCCAAGATGATACTCCACTATGTTAATGGTCATCAGTGGAACAAGGCAATGCAGGATTTCATAGTATCTATGGGACGTGGCAGAGATTGGTCCCATGGTGTTGCTGGGACTTAAAGGTCATGGGATTTGTTCATGTTCTTTTTAAAGGCAAATCTTAGAGAAGTTTGAAGTTGTATGGTTGCAGGATTGTTAGGCTTAGGAGATGACAATGGTTGGATGTTGAGATTACTGTCTTCCATTTATCTGTATGTATCATAGTGTTGCACTAGGCATCAAGCAGCTTGTTGACAATCTCTGACAGTATCCTTTGCAATAGTTAAGGTGTTGTTTTTGCAAATAAATTCCATTGGAGACTTTTTGCACTCTTTGGACTCCTTATTTTATCGGTATTAGTAGTTGTAGTCTGGGAGTGGATGTGTGGATGCTGACAGTGAATGGTTGACTTGCTTCATGCTAAAACTCAGAGGTATAGTTATAGTACCTAAATGGATTCAGAATATGTACTGTAAGAATATCTTCTGTTTACCATTTAGTGTGGTATTTTCCATTTCTGTTTCCACTGGCCCAAAGTGCTAGTTTGCGAAGTTATTGTGTGCCTGTGAAGAGGAAAGAGTGCTTTATTGTCCATTCATAGTGTTTGGTGGCTTGTAATTATACTCTCATGTTAGAGAAGAGCATTGGCAGAACAGTTCTTAAAATACAGTAGCAAACTCAAAAATCACCAAGCTTTTACTCTCTTTTTCCAGTTTGTGTTAGGGGTGCTTGTGTTATGGAATGAGTTAGATAATCACAAGTGATGTGAGCATGGTATGCCATACCCAACACCTCTCTGGCTCTTTCCTCAAGAACTCTGGCATGATGAAAAGCTAATCTGCAAGAAAAATTGTGAGTATTAAAAACAAATGAGTGGTTGCTGTGCTCCCTCTATTTCTCACTTATGACCCTTGTCTAGCCTCCTAAACAAAAGAATGTAGCAATCTGTCACACAAAGTATTCTTGACATCTCCAAAATGAGTTTCTTTCCTCTTTTTTTTCCCCCCATACTTAGATTTAAGTTGTTGCATAATTAAAATCTCTTTGACATCCTGCTTACAGTCATATCCTGTCGCAGGTTTGGTATCCATCTGGCTCACAGCTGATGGAACTTTATACAAACCCACTCTCCTCATATCAGACACCGTTTGAAAACCTTAAATATCACCATGGCTGTACTTTTTCACTCCCTACCAAGTGTAATAATAGAATCTCCTGAACTATAACGGACGCACAAGGATAATTGAGACCAATTCCTGGCTCTGCACAGGACAGCCCCAAGAATTGCAGCATGTGCCTGAGAGCATTGTACAAACGCTTCTTGAAGTCTGTCAGGCTTGGTGCTGTGAGGAGGATCTGTTCCAGTGCCCAAACACCCTCTGGATGAAGTTCCTGTTCCTAATATCCAACCTAAACCTTCCTTGATACATCTTCACACCATTCCCTTGGGTCCTGTCACTGGTCACTAAAGAGAAGAGATGCCTGACCCTTTGTTTCCCCTCGTGAAGAAGCTGCAGACTGCTATGAGGTCTCCCCTTGGACTCCTCGAGGCTGAATAAGCCAAGTCACCTGAGCCAGTCCTCATAAACCCTTCAGCATCTTTGTGCCCCTTCTTTGACACTAATAGCTTTATATTTTTCTTATATTGTGGTGCCCAGAACTGCACATAGACTTGTGGCAAGACTGCACCAGCACAGAGTAGATCAGTCCTTTCCATGGAGCTGTTCTCCAGCCTCTTGTTCCCCAGCCTGTATCCAGGGCTTCCCTGTTACAAGTACAGAATCCAGCACTTGCCGTTGTTCACTGTGTTAAACAGGAAAATCATACAGGCTCTGAGCCTGGTGTTACCAGCAGAATTGTGTGGGTTTTGATCATGGGTTGGTTTGCATGACACCAGGCCTGCTGGTGGCAGATGGGGTACACCTGTCTCAAAGGGGAAAAAGATCTCTGCTCAGGAGTTAGCAGGACTCACTGAGAGAGCTTTTAAACTAGTTTTGAAGGGGGAAAAGGGGGATAAGTCAGGCTTACTAGGGTTAAGCCTAGGGGTGGCACACAGATGTTAGAGGGACAGTAGCAGAAGTAAGAAGTGGTATCTTTGAAGGTAATGAAACTGTAGGAAAAACAAGGGGAAAAGCTAGTTTCTCATTAGAATGCTACCTGACAAAAATAGTAGCAAGGCACTTGCACTTGGCTTTTTTATGCAGTCTTCATGCGGAGCTTTTGATACGGATTTCTGGGAACCAAGACCTGAGTGCCTCTGCACTCCCATGCACAGTGCTGCCTCCCAAAATAGGTCCACCCTTCTCTGCTTCTGCTCCTTTGATGCTCGTGCAGAAAGAGGAAATTCACCAGCAGTCAGATTCAGGGACACACGGACAATGGGAGTATGTTGGGGAGCCCTGGCAGAGGACATAGCCTGTGGGGACTCCGGGGTTACAGAGCCCCCCTGACATGAGGTCACAGAGCTCTGCCTGACGCGCTGT
Organism: Acanthisitta chloris; assembly: GCF_000695815.1. NCBI lineage: Eukaryota > Metazoa > Chordata > Aves > Passeriformes > Acanthisittidae > Acanthisitta > Acanthisitta chloris. Next base: position 51,050 of record NW_008678927.1, read on the forward strand.
TCCACGCGGCTGTGGGCAGCGCTGTGACAGCAGTGGTGGAAGCAGCATGTTGCAAGCACAGGGTGTCAAGGTCCTCACCTACTGCCACCTCCTGCTCTTTCTGGTGGCCCTGCAAGCCTGGGATGTCCAGAGTGCTCCAAAACGAGGGCAGGGAGCAGGTAGGCAGGCAGGGGCCAGCACCCAGCCCCAGGCTGGCAGCAGTGAGACCAGGGCTAAGGCTGGGTGAGCACTGTGGTGCAGGCAGTGGGACAGACACACCGTCAGGAGGTTTGGAGGGGCAGGTCTGGTGATGCAGAGCAGAACATGTGATGATAACTTCTCATGGGGTTTTGGTTGTAGTTGTGACTAGACGGGGTGCGTTTCTAGCTTGAACGGATTCTGTGCTGATTCCCAGCTGAGATTCCAAGGGTGAATATAGGAGTCTACTGACTTCATGGAAAAAGCACTCCTTTCAAGTGTTATTCATGTGAAATATAACTTCATACTTTCCATTAATGTCCTTGTATAAAGCTAAAATAGGGAATGATTTCCAGAAGAAGACACATGAAGTTCCAACAAAGGTCCCAGAGGACTTGGAGAAAGCCACATCCAGTTAGTATATCAAACTCTGTTAACCACAGTACCTGGCAAGCCTTTAGCTTCCTGTAGGGACGTGCTGTAGCCTACACAGCAGAGCCTCACTGCAGTGACACACTATTTCACACCTTGCATGAGCTGCTGAGCCACAGAAATGGTCCAGCACAGTGTCTGCTTCCAGTTGCACTTCCAGCTGAGTCCCAGGGGTAGCTGCTGTACAGTTGTACAATTACTGGCCAGAGCTGCTTTGTGCAGATGTGGGTAACCAGATGTTGGGAACAGGTGTGTGCTGAATTTGTGTTCAGCTCATGCACAACCCAGCTTCAAGGCAGCCCTTTCCTACTGTTGGAAGTCAGGTGCTGATTCTGTAGGCATTTCTGCTCGTGATGGATTTTCAGCCTGCAGACTGATAGCTGTAGTGGGGTGAGTGTGACTGTTGGTGGTGCTCCTGGAGTGTATGAGGGACATGCAGAGGAGCTGACTGCTCCTGGGCCAGGACAGGGAGAGCATCCTGCCAGTCACTGGAGGGGAGAGGGTCCTTGTCTGATGGAAGGGATGTGCAGGCAGTTTTGGTTCACAGGGACTGACCAGCTTTGCCTAGGCTGCAGGCACTGTTGTGAAAGAAACCAGGAACTGCTCTCTGAGGATGACAGTTGTTTCTAGTGTGTGGAGTTTATTGCCAGCAGTATGCCAGGGAGATGCTTGTAGTTGTCTCTGGGTGCAGTTAGAGATTGCTCACCTCCCACCACACCCAGTTCCCAGGAATTTCAGAACTTCCCGTTTTGGGAATGAGGCCACCTGTGAGATGATCTGTAGTGCAGAGCACAGTAATGTGTGGTGTTTCTTCTTCTCCTGCAGGGTGAGATGCCGAGACTGATGGTGACTGGGAACTGAACATGTTCTATATCCTAGGGACTGTAACAGCCATGTGTGTGCTGCTGCTTTGGGTAGTTGCATGTTGTGTAGGCTTGTCATGGCTGAGGAGGAGAGACTTACATGTCTAAAAGTTGGCTTTTCCCCAGTTATTTATTGCTGGTTTGCCAAGGCAGCTGCTGGCAGTACTCTGCTGAGATTTCCACAGTATGGTTCTTTGTTTGTCCTCTTAATTAATATCAATGAGTAGTCTTTTCTGAAGCACATTTGTACTGAAGGACCCAGAGAGATGAAGCAGCACTGGGACAAACTGATGGTCTGGAAAAGTAGAGTGAGAAGGACCAGAAAGGGGCAAGACAGCCCAAGCAAATGAGAAGTTCAACAACAGCTGCCACCTATCATCAGTGATCTGTGCAGCAGAGCTCACCCAGCTGTCCCAGAACATGAGTGCAGACCCCTCTTCTCTGCCCACTTGTCCCAGCTGCTCTGTGGTTGATGGTGCCTCTTCACGAGACAACTCGGTTTCTGTGGACTCACCTCAGCCCACACCATCCTGGTGTGTCCCTGTTACCAACACCAACAGCAATACTGTAGCTCAGAAGACTATGATTTTTTCAATGAGTAATAAAAACTTTTTTATCAAAAGCAATAAGTTCTTGCCTGGTTTGGCTGTTTCTGTTGGGGTAGAATGCACAGATCTGGAACCAGGGCTGGATCTGTGAGAGAAGCTGTCAGAGACCTGCACTCCAGTGCAGGACACCTTAGTCCCAGCATCAACCTGGTTTCCCAGCTAGGGCCATCAACAAGACTTTCCTTCCCCAGGATGGGGACATGCTGTGAGATGTGATGCTTGTCTGTGAGCTTATGTGGGACGCTGCCCTGAAGCAGGATGGTCTGGGCAGAGGAGGGAGATGCTGGGAAGGATGTCTGTCCAGCACTGAGCACACCAGGAAGGGCTGATGTGGTGGCAGAGGCTGTGGATGCAGCAGTGCCCCCCAGCCCAGAGCCTGGTGATGATAAATGAGCAGAAAGCTGGAGCAGGGCTGGGTGGGAGAGGGAGTGGAAGCAATGCTATATTAGTCACAAGGGTGGCATTAAAAATGGGATAGACTTAATAGAAATAACAGTAACTAACAATAATAATAATAAAAAATGTAAAAAGAAAGACATTAAGCTTTGCCACTGTCAGGAAAGTGGAGGAACACCTTTGGAATACATCTGCAGTCACATTGGCTGAATACAGCAGATTCTGTTCAGGCTGATGTGGAGTCTGTCTCGCAAGGACCTTCTCAGAGCACGTTGAGCTGAACTTCATGGCAAACAGCAGAGAGTAAATGTCTCAGTGAGGCCCTGCTCTGTGTAAGTTTGGATGTTTTCAGAAGTTTGTCTTGGCCTATGCTTTTTTTTTAGGTATTGTGCATTTATAAAGATCTATTTATGGAAATACAAAAGTTTCATGAATAAATGAGATGGCATATTCTTTTCTTCATTTCATGAATTACAGTATCAACATTTTAGAGCCTGTTCATGAATTAATAATTACTTTAATCAATAAAAATAATTACAGTGCTAAGAACATTTTAACAATGAATGCTTTCATGCCGTTTCCACTCCTTTTTAATTAAAGCATGACAACTCATATTTACCATTTTCATAATGATCTCTCTAAATGGTGAAATTTGTCATCTCTGACTTGGGCTCTAATTATAATTCTTTTAGATGGTTCAAATTTCTTCTCATTATTCAATTATGCTTGCTCCAATTTTAAACTGACAAAATTTTCCTCTCGAAATCTCTTTCATGCTGTAAGAATATCTTTGACTTCATAATACCCATTTTAAATATTCGACGCTAGCCAAAATAAATGCAAATTAAATATATGAAATAGAAAAACAAATATAAACTGCTGCATATAAATAAATACAGCAGAAGACCAATTATTTTCAGTTTAAATGCATCTATCTTACTTCAGCATAGCATGAAATATTAATATAAATTTGTTGCAAATATGGAAGTTGCTGTAAGACTATAATAAGCTTGCAAAAGCAGCATACAAACTTAATTTCTATGCCTGTGACATAGTCTTCAATTAAATGATCTATTATTTTTTCATCTAGAGTCTCTTCCTTGCTTTTTCAGTAGATAGCATGGCATTCCCTTAAATACAATAACCTGCTACAATATCCTTCTTCAGCCTATTCTCCATGTCTTACTTTACTCATATGTTTTCAACTTGGCTATGTGAGAATAAATTTCTTTTCCTCCTCATAGTTGCCTAACAATTGTGTGGGTTTTGTCAGTGCCTCAGAATGCTGTTTTGCCTGGTGTGTAGCTAAGGGAGTGAGCTACTGAGGAACTATTGGGAGAATTGTTGTGCTTGAGTTGATCATATTAGGCATGTAGGACCTGAGTTCTTTAAGTCCTTGCTTTGTAAAATATCATGTAATCCTGTGACATTTTATGAGCACTCTAAGAGCTTTTATTTCAAACACAGCTGTGAGAGTGCTTCAGGAATCAGCCTGTACTGTGAGCTTCCTCACATGCATTCATACCATGAGTGTAAACGTGTAATTGTGATAGGTAGATCAGTAGTGCAATGTCTCTTTGTACTCCCCAAACCCACAAACGTTCCTTTTTACTCCGTACTATTATTATTTCTGCCATTATATGCCTTTGTTACAAAGCTTCTGCAACAGCCTTTTTTCCCTGTGCATCAGGTTTGCTTGTAGGCTGCTGTGTATAGTAAATAAGAGGTGTATTTGGGCAACTATCTGCATGGTCTAATTGCTGTGCCTGTCAGATGCTTACCTATCTTCAGGGTGCTTTCAGTTGACCTTTATGATTTTCAACCACTGCAGTGTCTGCCTGAAAGGCCAAATACCCCTCCTTTGCCTGTCACAAACTGTCACTTATAGCCAGACTTCTGCTTCAGGATTTTGTTGGGCATCAGTCTGCAAATAGATCCCACCATTTGAATCCAACCTCCATGAACTACTGTGATGGGACAATTATAGTGCGTGAGCATGTAGGTGAGTAAGTTAAATTTGCAGATGAAACCCAATTTCTGCTGTTGTATCTCTGGAGTGCTTGGCTTAAAATCATCACAAGGTTGTTTCAACACAATTGAAGTCCTTGTTTGTGAAGATCCATAAGGAAGAAAGCAGCCAGTATGGCAATAGACACATAGATCATCATGAGGACTGAAAAGTTTGAGGCCCACTGTGCAGAGCTTTGCTGTTAAATCTAGTTTAGCAGTCAGCAGCTGCATACTCTGAATGATTTGTCCTTTTCCAATAGGTTCATTCAAACTGGGTTACCTTCCTGGAAGTCTTGGGGTTAATTCCAGCTCTGGAACAAAGTGTGCTTCTGGGTTCACACATCCCTGCCTCCTTTTACCAAGCACTTTGATCTGTCTTGCTCTGTCTTTTCTCTCTGCCCAGTTCCTTTTTCACGTGATTTCCTTGCCTCTCCAGCCTCTTCTCCATGCAGGTTCTTCAGGCTCTGTCTAGACACTCCTGTCCTCTCCTGGAAGCTATGCTGGTTGGAATTTAGTACCAAAATAGTCATTAGGGAAAAAAAAGGAACAAAAGTATAAAACATGATGGTGGTTACACTCTATTCTGTATCTAGAGGGCAATGCCCTATTGCAAAATGCGTATGTAAGTGCTGCTTTGCCTGTCAGTGTAATTGAGATTAGTTGGTGTATAAGACTCACGTTGGCTTTTCGCAAACCACAGTTTTAATTTGTAGTATAATAATTGCACTTGGTGTGTTAACATCTTAGTGCATTTTAATGACAAAAATTATTTTTAGAAATTGCTAACTTTAAGTGGGTCTCAGGATAGAGGAAGTGTATTTTTTAAGCTATTTACACAGTCAGCTTCTTGCAAGGAATATGGACAAGCTTTAGACTTGGTTGTCAAATCTGCAGACAACTAAGACAATCCTTGATTTTTATATTCACTTTTTTCAGTGGTAGATAATATGTTTTTATGAAATCCAAAGCAGCATTCACCTGTACTCAGTTGTTATTTCAGTATGAACAGTAATCGCTTTAATGAAACAACTCTTTCCAGTTTATCCCATTGAGAGAGGAGTTCATATACCTATTTTCCTGGCATGTGTGTTTGGCAAGGTACTAAATACTTGAAATCTTACACCTAAATCCAATGTTCAGCTGCTTTTCTTGTATTATTTCTTGAACGCAAAAAATGAATATACATCCAAAAAGTATCTTGAGCAAATATTTGCATTTGGTGGTCTTATCATTTGCTATTGGCAGCTACTTCACATTATTTCAAGATATCTGAGATCTGGGAATAATTTTTCATGACATGATACAGCTTTTCCTTTAAAAAAAAAGGCATAAAGAATAATTGCTCTACAAGTTGTAATGTTTATGAGGTTGTATGAATGGGTGCATAATGTGCACATGGTGAAAACTGTGCATTTCATGTTAAATATAAGAATGACTGCACTGGGAAGAAATATTTCTGAAATCATGGGAACTATAAAGGGCCAGCTGCTTTGTTCTCCATTTTTATTTGCCCACTGCAAATTTTTTATTTCATTTACCCACTGCAATATTTTAATGGATAATGGATTGTTGTTTCATCTACTCATTACATTTTTCATACCACAAAACCACCTTGCCATGAAGAGGGATTCCTTTCTGTGCAGGGAGAGGACAGTTGTTGGGGAAGAGCAAAACCAAAATGTAATATGATAAATGCCATGAACTATACCTTTCCTGTTAACCTTTGCTGTACTTCCACTTTTTCTTATACTTACTCCTGTCTTCAGCAGTGGTCCTTATATTGCTGTGGAGTTACAAAGGAGGAATAAAGAGTGGGGTCCTATCACTCTCCTTCTCACAGTTCTTCTGGGTGATCCCCTGCACTGCAAGTAGGAGAGCGAATGGTGAAGGTGTGTTGCTTTCTGGCTACTCTTGGCTGCTTACATGGACCTCCTGGGTTGTTGCTGACAAAGGCTTAATTTCATAGAATCATAGAATTTTAGGGATTGGAATGGACCTTATAGGTCATCTAGTCCTAACCCCCCCTGCCATGGGCAGGGGCACCTCCCCACTTAGATGAGGTTGCTCAAGGCTTCATCCAACCTGGCTGTGAGCACTGCCAGGCTTGGGGCATCTACCACCTCCCTGGGCAACCTGTTCCAGTGTCTCACCACCCTTACAGTAAAAAACTGTTCTGTAATACCTCACCTAAATTTCCTCTTTTTCAATTTGTACCTACTGCCCCTTGTCCTATTACTGCAGCTCCTACCAAAGAGTCTCTCTCACTTTCCTCTAGGTCCCCTTTACATACTGAAAGGTTGCTATGTGTTCTTCATGCAACCTTCTCTTCTCCAGGCTGAACATCCCCAACTTCCTTCCTCAGCCTGTCTTCACAGAGTAGATGCTCCAGTCCTCTTTGAACAGAAACATGGAATTGTGGAATCATTTGGGTTGGACCTTCAAAGACCATCTGTTTTGAACCCCCCCTGCCATGGTCAGGGACATCTTCCAGTAGATCAGGTTGCTCAAGGCCCTGTCCAACCTGTCTTTGAATACTTTAAATAGCTCCTTGGCTGCTCTGACCCTTCTCTTTGCTGAGATTAACAGAGTTGACAGGCTGAATAGCATGAAGCTTGTGCAAAACATTTTTCATTTCTTTCTATTTCACCTCTTTTGTATCAAACAGGGGCAACAGAGAAGGAGCAAGTGTGTGGTTGCTAGTGTGCTCTGAGACTGGACCTTAATTTTGTGCTTTACTGCACCAGCAGACAATATTTGAGTCTGTAAATATACATTACTGCTCTGCCTATCCAAATATCTGTGTGGCTTTGTTTTGTGAGGCGTTTCCAAGGAGTGTTGTTCTAAGGAATAATCATTTCTAGGTAGTGGGGAAAGCCCTTTCCCTGAAGAGTAAGTCCTGGGTAAGGTTGTATTTTTCTTTTTAAAAAAAAATTGATATTGAGTGTCCTGATGTTATTTTTAAGATGGGAGGATGGCTGAAGAATATTTTACCATCATTTTATTCAAAGATAATAAACTGCATAGTAGGATTAACCTAAATAGGTGTGATAAAGCATTTTGATCTTTCCAGTGTGATTATGGTAACAGTGCAGAAGCACAAAGCAAGTTACAGCCCAAGCTTCAGAATCTGATATTTGCAACAGAAGTATGTTGCAGAAGGACATTTGAACACATTGCTAGAAGAGAAAGAGATCTGGTTCAGCTGACCCACCAACCCCTCAATAAATGCAGATAATCAGTCCAGAGCTTATGTTTTCATAAAAATTCCTCTTACCTCACAGTCTCTTTTCTGAGTGGAAACAGCCCATTAAGATCTCATTGCTAGGCTGAATGCTTGGTTCAGATTACTGTTTTTCCCATGGGCAACACATTTGTTTACACTGAATTTCACTTGCCATTTTATTGACTAATCACTTGATTTCATGAGGTTTTTCTGCAGTTCTCTTCCCTCACAGCATAAATTGCAGGCTCCACAGTGCTTCTGCCTAGAGCCAGGCTGTTCTCTATCTGTGCAATTCAATTTGAGCTATCTTACCATCCTACTTGAGCACTTTTTTTCTGAAATAAGACCTGATCCTTCCATATCTCCTTCTGAGATTTTAGTTCTGCAGTTACTCGATCCCTTCCCCTTTCTCTCTCCTTGTTTTGGAGAAAAGGATATTTTAAAATTCAGGGGCTGAAATGCTTCTTGCCAAATTCCCTGCTCTGTGTGAAAGCATTTCCCTCTCATAATTGGCAGTTTTAGCATATATTTTATTTAGGAAAATGACTTGCCTGAAAAATGTATTTTGTCAAATTTAAACACATTGGCATGCTCATGCCTTGCTATTCACCTTGTCAGCCTTCTGTCATCTCTGTCCAGGTGTATCTGTTGGGCCTCTGTTAGGAAGAGCAAAAAGTCAAGGATGAGTACTTCTTGGACTCTGAGAACTTCAGTAGGAACATTTTATGGCCTGTGGCTATAGGGAAATCACCCACTACTGCACACAAATCAGGGAAGGCAGGTCTCCTGCTTGAATCTTCAGTTCTGCAGTCTAGAAACTGCAGAGCTTAGAGTGGGAACCCATGAAGCTTCTTGGCAATGCATCATCAGTATCCAAATGGTTTGTACACGAGATGAGATTTTTCAGTACAAATCCTAGAAAATTGCGGAAGCTGCTGTACACACCGTCACGTCAGAAAGGCACAAAGTGAGCTTATACCTGACCACTTGTATCCTGCTGCTCCTACAGTCGACGTTCAAGCAGTGTGACTCAAATCAATTGTACTGAGTAATATGGAGAGAACGATGGGAATGTGATGTCACTTTGCTAACTGCAAGACAGCTCCATAGAGCTTCACTGTTCAGTAGAAGGCTTGGACAGATTACTATGATTTGTTATTCAGGTACTGGCCTGAGTTGCAAGGATTACATCCCTCTGAGATACTCCTGTAGGTCATTACTTGAAGTCAGGTTGGGTTTTTTTCAGACACTCAAGCCTCTATGATCTTAATGACTACATAAACATTAAAACTTGACTTGAAATATAAAAAAAAAAAAGTTGATGCAATTTAAAGATATTTGCAAGCCTGTGCATATTAGGTGGTATTTTCTCTGTGTAATTATGACTTGTTTTCTTAGTCAAAGAAACTCTCAGAAATATGTAATATTGGATTACAGTAGAGAAGATGACTGATGAAAGGGATGTTATCAACTTCAAAAAAGAGCAGGGCACCTTGGTTGCCATCTGATACAACTGCTGCAGACAGTAACATTTAAAAGTACTTCTAACAAAGTTAAGTGAATTGGCTTTGATCTACCTGGTCATAAAAATGATTCATCAACTTAGAATACTCATGAAACATAACTCTTCCAATTGCAGTGAGTTCATGGGGTTCATTAACAGTGGTCATAAGAACGTAAGAAGCACTTTAGTTATTGATTAGGGGAAAGTCAGTTAAAAGCAAGAATTTCTGATTTTCTTTATATGACCCATATTCTCTGAAAGATTTAGACCTAATATGGCAAGTATATGTTGTTTACCTGTCACAGATAATGAGAAAAAAACACTCTCCAGTAGAGATTCTCTCATTAAAAGTTAACATTTTTTCTGATGATAGCATGTGGTCCTTCCTCTGTGGTTACCTCACCTCCAGGAATGAAAGGAAGTGTCCTGTATCCTATCCTCAGGTTGTGGAGGATGTCTCCCCCTGCCAGTCAATACCAAGATTTCTAACATTAGACTAAAATCAAGTTTAAGCTTCTACAGGTGTCATGGTTTAACCCCAGCCAGCAGCCAAGCCCCACACAGCTGCTTGCTCAGTCATCATGACTGGGGAGAGAATCAGAAGGGTAAAAGATCAAAACCAGCACAATGCCCCATACTTGGAAATGTTCAAGGCCAGACTGGATGGGGCACTGAGCATCCTGGTCAACTGGAAGTGTCCCTGCTCATGGCAGGGGGTTGGAACTAGATGAGCTTTAAGGTCCCTTCCAAGCCAAACCATTCTGTGGTTCTATGATGATTCTGTGCTGCATGGTGGTGGCTGATTTGGGAAGTCTCCCTTCTTTTCTCTGCATGTGCACAGCTGGACAGGAGTGACATGAACAAATTCAGAGCCTGTAAGCTTTAGATTATGAGGCCAGAAATATGTTGAGCACATTGGAGAACTTAAGTCACATCAATAATTGAAAGTGCCTTAAAATTTTTAAATCTTATGAATTAGTAAATAAAACATAATAAAGTCTTTAGATGTGAAATAAATGAGAATGAAATACAAAGTCTAGTTTGCTTTAATAATTATAATTCTTTATCGTGTGCTTCAACATTATCCTATTAAATCTTAGCTCGGAATTGCTGAGACTGACAGTTTTTTGGTGCCTGAATTATGGTAGATTGCACAGTATTGAAATGCCTGTTTCTAAGGTTCTTCTGAAAAGGAAAAATTAGGAAAATGTAGCCACCATAAAATGTTTGCTCTGCAGCATTTGGGATACTATGTAAAATTTTATTTTAGTGCACTATCTCATCTTTCCTTATACTTTATTTTAATGCAAGACTTTTTATGGTAGATGCAAGTACTGTCAATTCACACTTTGAGTGCCATGTACTTTTAGTACTGTGATTTTCAGAATTCCCTTCATGTACCAGGGGGAAACACTGGCAGAGGTCTTTTGGTTGTCTGTTAGAACTTTGGGGGAAATATATTTAAATTGCCCTGGAAGTCAGAACCAAATAACAAATTGTTTTGGGATTTTTTTTGCTAGCTAATGGCTTATTAGACTCCAGCTGTTTCAGGGTGGGAAGCAGGAGGACACATTTCAGAGTCTGTGCACCTTTCCTCCTTGTGGCCCCAGAGGATTTTGAGAGCTTGGAACTCAGGGCTGATATATGAAATAAAAGTGTTCCTCCCAGTGGATCCCTTCTTGTGCTGGCCTTGGACCATCTCTCGGCCTGTTGTCCATTTCTAAGGCATCTAGTTTTGATAATACAGGCATTTTAGCAGTCACCTGTTATCTTTTCAGGAGGGATGTATTCCTGGGGTGTACATTGTGTTCCTGAAGGCAAATGGTTTTATCATGATGGGTTCATCTCACCTGAGGATAGTTGTTTGTAGGGACTGTTCAGAAAACGTTGTGGACAGAAAGGCATAAGGCTCATCTTCCTCTTTCTCTGACACTATCTGAGCAGGCTTGGCTCTCTCTGGTATGCCCACATGCCTACCCATTACCTGCCATGGCATGCAAATGCCTACTCAGTTTCTTGCTATAAAGCCTTGTTCTTGTTTATTGCAGCAGAGCCATTTTGACTGCTTTGAAAACACAAAAAACCAACGTTGATTTGTCCAGTCTGGACTAGATGAAACTAGCCCAAAAGAAAATGGAGCTACTGTTGGGATGAAGAATCAGACCCTGGCCCTCCTTTTGCAGTGTAGACAAGACTTCAAATGTCCGTGAGGTTAGGTGGGATTCTAGACAATGTGCTCTGAGATCTATGTGCCATCCCTTGGCGTAAGTTGTACAATGTCTCTCTTCATCTTTCAAGTGACTTCCCTTGTGAGAGATAGAGGCTTCATATATAGAATCATAGAATCATAGAGTCAACCTGGTTGGAAGAGACCTCAAAGATCATCGGGTCCAACCCTACCATTGTTACTAGATCATGGCACTAAGTGCCACATCCAGTCTTATCTTGAAAACCTCCAGGGATGGTGAATCCATCACCTCCCTGGGCAGCCCATTCCAATGCCTGATCACTCTCTCTGTAGAAAATCTCTTCCTAATATGTGTATCTGTAACATCTAGCCCAGGCCATACAGCTATTGTATGGAGTGTGATCCTTTCGTGAGAGGGGTTGTGGGAGAGGTAGCTGTTACTCAAGGGAACCAGATTTGCAAACTCAGGAAGTCCAATCCAGACATATATTTCTATTTCTGTTATTTTTGTGCCTTTTTTTTTAGTAAGTTTTATGAAACAAGATAACAGCAGACACATGCATAAACAGGGAAAACACCTGGATTTTTTTTTTTGATTGACCTGATGTTGGAGGCTAAGGATTTGCTGAAGAGGTTTAATGTGTCCTGTTGTCCACCCATTTGTCTACCTTGTAGGCCATAGAGTGAATTTTGAATTTCTGCCGCAGCTGAATCCATTTTGTGATTCTTTGTTGCTTTTCTTTGCTTAGCCAGGTGGATCTGGATTTCATTAGATGTTTACTTTGGTGTCTGTTATGCTATTAATTTCCTACTCGGGTATCCAGAGAAAAGCTGTGTGCCAATGTGAAGCATTACACCTGCAGCAGCATTGTATTTGTCACTTCCTGCACATCGAAGGAGCTATGCATTTCATTTAAAATAGCAAAAAGACATTAGGGTAATTTTGAGGTGTTGTCAGAATCCATAACATTTTTGGATTGTATTTTTCTGTTTTTAGCAGCCTGACTTGCTCTATATATTGTGGGAATGTATTTAATCTTTTAAAAGGTTCCTTTAATTAGAATTATATGTATTATCTTTGAATTTGAGCTTGTCTTATAGGAAAAAATACAAATACAGCACAATTTATAATTTTAGTAATTTATCTGCTTAAAGAGATGCTCCCATGTCTTTTACCTGTTATCACTGTATTTTTGGATCCCTCTGACACTTGTATATTCTTTTCAAAGAGTGTACTGGATTGGAACAAAGCAATTCAATGCATATTTGCAATCTATAACATAAAATAAAGATTTATTATTTTAATTAATTTTCAAATTCATTCCATCTTCTTAGCTGAACCTCTACATAAAGCAGAACTTGTCAGTGAGCTATCCACTATAAATTTAACTCTTTTCCCAATGGAATGGTCTAGTGAAGAATTCAGAAGTATGAGTATTTATGTTCTTTTCTAAGCTTTATACATTGTATACAGTAATATGTTTAATACTGCACACTGATCTGAGTGAAGTTTTTCTAATTACCTCAGGCCTTTTTAAAGTTTGATTGGCTTTTTTTTTTCTCTAATTTTTAAACTTTGCTGCTCCTATTAATCTGACCTTGAGAGAGATCACAGAATTCCTGGAGTTTCAGACGTGTTGTTTAGTGGATTGGTTGGGGACACTTTTCCACAGGAAAGGTCATCAAAGTGGTAGCATGCTGCATTTTAATATTCTGAGCAGACTCTTCAGGAATTCTTTTACAAATTAAACTGCAGTGTAAGCAAAACACTGGATTGCTGAAAAATTGAAAATATGATTTCTGTAGTTGCACTACTCATTTTATGCAGGAAGACTGTGGAAGAGGCTCTGATCTGAAGATGTCATTAAATTTGGAAGTATTGTGTGCTTATATACTTAGATATGCCTTGTCTCAAAGTGGAATCTTGATCTGGATGTGGATAGTGAATTGTATTTCATTAAAACTCAGAATAGGTGCTGTGGTATCTTTTCATTTCAGTGAAATGTATATACATTTTTTTCCCCCAAGGCTCCTAAACCTGTGTTTAATGTCCAGAAAGCTTCTAAGGTGGTGCACAGTTTTGTATTTTCTCAAGTATGAGTCACTTTAAATGATGTCAACAAAAATGGAGAAAGTTTTTCTGCCTGTGACCAGGACCAGAATCTGTAGTTCTTTTTCGTTCTGCCCCTTTTCATCCTTGGGTTCACTGTGCTGCAGCTGTAGGATCTGGGTTATCATTTAGAGGAGGACAGGCTGTCAAATGGTTGCTCGTATCCATGTCAGCCAACTGTGTGATCTTGTTCAATACTTGCTTTTAGTGGCCAAACCTCTCTTTCAGTGGCAAAACCCAAAATTAAATAAATATCCGTGTTATATTGTAATTACTCTTTGGAAAAATGCATGCCACATGCTAACAGATTCTCATTAGTGTATTTTTTATATTGCTTTAATGGTAGGTAGATTCCTTTTGTTTACAGTATGAGGGAGTGTTCTCCTGGGAACTGTTCAGCTTGCACTGGAGGGGGGAGTTCGTTCTGGGGGAGTGTTTCTCATCTGTTGCCTTCAACCCTTTGTAAAATTTGCTATGAATGTCAAAGGTAGTGGCCAGCTTTATCTCATGTACACTAGAAACCAATTAAGTCTATCATATCATTTCAACATGCAGACCAGTTAATAAGTTTGGGTCACTGCTGACGTGAATTGGATTTGAATTGGTGTTCTGGAGGTGAAAGACTGGATATTAAATTATTAATGCTTTTCAGTCTCAAGTTTCCTCGCTGAAAGTGTCCTTCCCTCCCTTCTGCTTCCTGCAGAAGTTTGAATAAAATACACGTCAGGTCAGGTCTGCTCTCAACTGGCAACCTGAGATTTGGGTTCCCCTTTCCTGTTCTCGCCTCCCTAGTCCCAAATGTATACCAAGTCAACATATTTTTTTGTTACTCTCACTATGTCTCCAGCCACTGTCTGCTTTTACAATATTGATATCTTTTCTATTCCCTGTAGGAGTCTGTGACTTTATAGCTGAGGAGCCAAAGATCAGAAGTGTTCCTATATGTTTGGAGATACAATTTTGTCTTGCTCTGTTTCTCTGTGGAGTAAAGTCTCTAGAGGAGCAAAACGTGATATGCCACAATATGATTTTTTTCATTAGTTTTTTAAGTAGTAACACTACAGGTACTCTGTTTTGTAGCACATCAATGTAGTTACATCTTTAAAAATAATCTTTTAGAACCAACACAGGACATACCACACAAAGGCAAAGTCTGCCTTCATATCAGAGACACGGGGAAAACATCTTTCAACTTAAATTTGTATAAGGCCTGACAAACATAGTTTGCAGTGATTTTACTTTCAGGGAAAAGGCTTTTCAAATAAATAAGAACTTGCTCCAGATTCAGATGACAGTGCCTCTGTAAAAGTCAGATCTGATATTTTGCCCTTTTCTTGACAATTATTATAGTAAGTGACTATAATCATACAGTAAGCGGATGTGGTGTGTTCCTCTGAACTGAGCAGGTCTGAGGTGCATTGAGGAGGCTTCTTCTTTTCCCCCTTTGAAAATCTGACTAGCAGAATGGTAATACCCCCATTCCCATAAATGAGAGTGGTACGTGTGCCTGCTTGTGTGTGCTTTTCAAACAGTGCCCCTGCTAGCACTCTGAAATGTACTTAAACTACTATGTAGTTTATCATGTAACATATGCCAAGTTTGCTTTCTGTGACTTCTGTTAATGCCTTTTCAATAACTGAAATATATTAATAAATAGTTGTTTATTATGATTAGAAGAGTAACCATATATTATAAATTTATTGAGTGCTGACTGGAACTTTTTGGTTGGAAGTTGGTTGGGAAAAATTACTGTCAAACTCATTTACCACAATTGCAGCAGAAGTGCAGTTCCTTCTGGGAACACAGGCATTTGTATAATCTGACTCTGTGGCACTGAGCTATGCTGCATGTAGTATATTTATGATTGAACAGAAAGTTTCAAACAGCAGCCTGTGAAATTGGATTTCCGATGTAATGTACCATAAATAAGTGCTATAAAGAATGCCTTTAATGCTATAAATCAGTTTTTATTGGTTTCAGCTATCTCATTCTGGTTATTGTATTACCCACAAAATCAATGGGAATCAAAGAACTGGAATATATTTTATTTTAATGTCCCATCTCCCATGGAAATGGCGTATGAGCCCTTAGATCACCTTTTGGGTAGGTTGGGCAAGGCTGATAAATTGCAGGCAATGAGAGTGTTTTCACAAAAAAGGTCTGTCAGTGGTAGCTGAGTAAGACTTGAAATGCTTTGGTATGACACTTCCTCTCTGTAAGGGGATACTTGCCTATTTTTCTTTATGTCCTTTGCTTTTGTTGTTTCAGTAAATTTATCGGTGTGATTTGATTCCTGCAGCTCTGTTTTTTAAAAAATGGCATCACAAGGTTACAAAAACCAGATGTTATTACTGTTGCACCCAGAATTAGGAATGTGTTGAGGGTAGGAGGTCTGGTTTCCTTGCAACTGTAAGCATTCCCTCTAGCAAAGGCTTGCTTGATCCTGGGGAAGGAGCAAGAACATTTCTAGAAGCAGTTGTGAAGCCTAAATACAGTGTGAGCTCAGTTTAAGAACATATTATTCTAGTGGAAGAGGAGAAGGTCATGCATCATGATTCTATGAACAGATTTTTAAAACTGGAAACAAATCATACTATTCCATGAGAGTAAAGAAATAGGAAGAAAAGCTGTTTTCTAACTAAATAATGCCAGCTCCATTTAAAATGTTATCTATGATTCCTCTGTGTTTCTCCTTTGCTTATATTAGTATCTCACGGTAGGATACAGTTAGGAGAAACATGCACCTCTGGAGCTCAGTTACTCAGGGCTGGAAGTCTATGATAGAGGACAGAACACTTGTTTTAACGTATGTTAGAAACCTTCACTGTGGTAAAAGATGGAACAGATACATTGCAGTTGGATAAGAGTACACTGGTAAATGTTTCTTGGAATATTGTACTCTTTTTGAGATTACATATGCCCAACAGTAAAGATGACCAAAGAAGTAGACTTTTTGATAGGTAATAAATATGGGTTATTTGCACTGTTCTGCACATCAGCATTCCATTTTCCCTTGTCAGCCAGAGCTAGTGTAATTTTTATGTCAAAATTAAGAGGGGAGAGTAGACAAAGAGCAATGATCACTGTGGGGTTTTTGAGTTGTGTGTAATAGGTTATTGTTGGCAGAAGTCTGAATACTAGGATGACTGAATCAGAAGAGACGATTTACTCATCTTTGATCCTATGAATAGTGTTAAACTGCCTTTGAGTCCAAATTGCTCATGTTGACTTACACCCACATCACCTTGCATTGGGTTTTAAGCTTTTATTACAAGGATTGAATGACACGTTTTATTATTTGCAATAGTATAAGCAGTTATTCTCACTGGAGCGCAAAGATGTGTGGCTTCACGAGAGGGGAGTGTTAATCATTTACATGCAGATGTATGTGGTTATCTGTGGGAGTGGGTTAAAGAGACAGGTGTCAGACCTGGCTGCTTAATAGGAGTGTAAGACATGAATGATACCAAGGAGGCAGAATAAAATGCCTGGCTGCCTCAGAGATGGTTATAAAGTTCCCTATCCCTACAGTAATTTTACAGGTGGTGATTATAGGAGATGTAATGATTTCATGCAAAATACAAGATAATTAAAATGTTTGATTTGATCTACAGACCTATGGTCAATTTGCAAGCCAGTTGCTGACCAGCACTGCACTGTGCCATAGTGCACCTTGCTCAGAATTACACCCTTGGTTTGAGTAATGCTGTGTCAAGCATAAGTTTAGATGGTCTTGTTGCAACTGCTGGTTTGGGTCCAACCTGATAATACCTGGGCTCATTGCTAAGTCCAAAAGAGACAAAGTAAAATTTTCTCTGATCAAAGAACGATGCAGGAAGTGTCCCAGGGTGTTTGGGTGCTACTAACATGCAAAACAGCTAGTGTAGCTTATTGTGTCACACTTGGATGGAGATGGGTGAGGAGAGGATAAGAGATTGCTTAAAGATCAGATGAGCAAATGAAGGACTTCAGAAGTACTGGGGGTTATGGGGCAACCAGCTTCCTTCATGTTGAAGAGAAGTATAAGACCTACAAGGGAACCAGAGAGGAGCTCTT